>NC_054387.1:85386384-85681384 GCF_017654675.1 Xenopus laevis
AAGAAATATTAACAATTTTTACCTGCTTGCATCATATAAATGCAGAGAATAGCCAATCGCAATGAAACCAACCCCCTCCAATAGAATCATATGTATACACAAATCATATACTGTATGTATGGCCAATAGACACCTGTCATTTCACAGAAGACATCCCACTTATTGGAATCCATATATATAAGTAACCTTGGCACAGTAAAAAACCAACAGGAGTCCCCTTGAGAATTTTCTGACGAAATAGTAAACCGGGCGTTAATTTGTATGTTATAATCGTTATTTTCAGCGAATGTGATAACTGGAGATCATGCAAGAAAATTAGCAAATGTATATTCATCGCAAGTTTGTAAACTGGTGATAACATATGTGCCCATAATGTGTACAAAATTTTAACGAGCTTTAGTAAACAGACCCTTTAGACTGTAAGCTCAACTGGGACAGTGACTGATATATAATCTCTGTAAAGCACTGTGTAATATGTTGGTACTATATAAATAACAGATAATAAATAGGCTGGTGCAGATATAAATCTGATCAAACATAACAAAGATTGCCAGTCTCTGCTATAAACAGACACTATTATATAAAACAGCTCACTGCCCCATTTCCTGGTGGGTTATTGCATTAATATGGAACTCTTTCTTGACTGTGATGGGTCATGAAAAAGGCCTGGATGCCATTATTGTTCCGATAGGATCACTCTCCCACTCCTAGCTGGTGACAATACATTTTCAAGCTGTTAAATGTATATTGTTTAACATTTTTATTCGCTCAGCAACAATCAATGTAATATATTCTTCTCTTGCAGAGAATAGGTTTTGCATTGGTGCACAGAATATATTCTCATTACAAAGGGAGGTATTTTAACAGCCCCATTTTCTGTTATGCATTAACTTTGGCGCGCATCGAAGAAAGCGCATGTTTAACAATGGCATTTTCTGTGCCTGGCCCAAAAAAATTAACGTTCTGCTTTTCATTTGTTTTGTGCTTCTGTGAAAGAGGAAACACGCTGATGCCTCTATTTCACTTCTTCTAATGAAGTTCAAGGATTCTCTTTGATGGCAGAAATAACAATCAGTAGAATGATATTGAATGTAAGTGAATAAACATAGTAATGAGGGCTGATATGGAATGAATAGCCAGGCACAAGACCAAGTTCCCTTTACTTTCTTTTGGTGCAGTTTTACACCTGTTAGTTAACCCTTATCATTGTCATAGACTTTTGGTATCGGTTTAGAAATGGTTCCTCAAAATCTTAGGAACCCAATCTATAATTGTTTATAAGGTACTTTAAGAGACGTGTCCCATCGGATAGTTCCAATTCTAACAGCTCAGCCGGCATTCCTGGCTTGTTACTGAAATATCCCGACTTTCTCTTTGATCTCCTGCACTGAACAGCCAGAAAAAGATCCAAAGTTTCTAACTTATTTGGCTTTAGGTAGAGAGCCCAGAATAGATACTAAGATACTTTTGTAACAGTTTAAGATAAGAAAGTCTCTTGGGAGAACTTAGACTTAAAGGGCAATTAACCTTCATTTCGAAAACTGTAAAAACACATAAAAACCCCAGAAATGTGTTCAAACTTTCATAACCTGTCTTAGGCACCAGACCTCTTCGCCCATGAGTGCATGAGCAATTGATGTAAGAGGAAGTGACGTCACAATGTATCATGCACTCATTTGCTTATATACAGTACACTTTATGAATTTAAAATGAGTGGTCTGTTTAGAGATAAACTGGACTTCCAGACTACCGTAGGATATTTTGGTGAGGTATTATTGGGCCAGAGAGTAGGTCAGTTTCTATCATCCTGATATTTACTTCTCTCTTCTACATCTATTTGTTGTGAGTGGGCCCTAAGTTGCTGTCAAGTTCTCTCCCTAGGAGGCCTCTTCCAACACATGCAAAATATGCATGTGAGACTGTTGCTGAAAGGAGTATCTGCCTGTCCCTTTCTATTCTTTTTCCTTGGCGGTTCTGACTATTGAAACAATGTACCGTAGTAATGTCCAGCTGACTAACATACCTGTGAAGAAGCATGCCAGCTGACTTCTGCTACGTTGAACCGGCTGTGCAGAAAGGGACAGGTGTGGAAATTGATTTTTTAATCCTCTAATCATTATTGAAATTTATACAGCTAGTTATAGCTGTATATAGCTGTATATAGCTGTATATTCTGCCTTACAATAAGTTGTGTGGCATTTCCTGACAATCCAGTTATTCTATGTCACAAACAGAGCTAAGAACTTGCACAATCAGCCAAAAATGTAGGTTCACGAGAAATGCAAACTCTATATTAAAGGTAGTAATCTAAATGTTGTTTTCATTGCAAAACAGTGGTGGAATGCCATTTTTTTTAACTCATTGGTGACTAAGAGAACCACAGCTGCCAGACATTGTTTGTGGGATAGGAAACAAATAGCTGAGCCCAAGCAAATTATGTTTATAAAATAGTGTAGAATTTCCTATTGACCTGAAATGTCTATATATATATATTGAAATGGGAAGTAAAGCTAAATGTTTTTTTACTTCAGGCACCTATCTGTACTTTCATCAAATGTCAGTGGTCTAAACAGTTATTTGAAAATGTAATTGCCGTTGAAAGCATTAACTTTGTTTATCTCTTTCTGTTCTCTGGGTCCAACTCAAAACAATGAAAGAGATGTCAGGCCTCCTCTAGGTTTTATAATCAGCTTTAATCAGCTGGTTTGCTACATTGTTACAGGAGTGAGAGGCAGGAGTGCAGAGAATGGAAACAGTTAGACAAACACTGCCTTTAAAGGCGTTCACATTTGAGTCAACGTTTAGTATGATGTAGTGAGTGATATCCTGAGACTATTTGAAATTGGTTTTCATTTTTATTATATTAAGTTTTTGAGTTATTTAGCTTTTTATTCAGCACCTTTCCCGTTGCTAGGGTCCACATTACCTTAGCAACCATGCATCCATTTGAATAAGAGGCCGTTTTATAACTACACTATATACTATATTAAAAGTTGAATTAAAGGTGAACCAGCCTTAAATAGCAGTTAAATATACAAACGTGTCATGAATTTATTTTACAAAGTTACTTAGAATTACATTTAACTGTTCAAAATCTGTTTTTGGGTGGAAAAACATGCAGGCGACAGGGTGCATTCTGCATTCTTCTGACACTGCCTTTTGTCAGCTCAACACTCAGATGCAATGGAAAGATGCTTCCAGACTGGGAAATTAGCACATTCCGCCATGTGCCCAAGGCCGCCTGGAGATCTCACCATCCTCTCACATATCATTTCAACTGCCATCATTTTCACCTCCAGCTCCCATTACTAATCATAAGAGACAAATCTAATTTTTGTCTTGCCAGTTAATAAACGTGTGTTGACTCTAATTTATAGAGCAGTAATCTTGTTCAACTTAATGCAGTTAAGTGTTCCGTTTAGGACTGGTTTCCACTCAGCAGAAAGGAGCATCTGCAAATACATGAACATGATTCCTGATAGGCTGAGATGGGGCTGGTTTGGAAGTCATCCACAACTGTACAGAGCTCTGCACTCCTCGGAATCCAGCCCTACAGAAGATGGTAGATTAACCCAACCAGCATTATAAAGTCTCTAACCATGGCACCTAAGCGCTCATTTACGATTTTAGGATTGTGCATTTTTCTGCCAGATGACTTGGCAATGGGATGCTGCTTGTTGTATTGTAGAAGTTTCACTATTATGCAGAATTAAATACCAAGTTATAGCTGCAATAAAATAATGTTTTTATAATATTTCGACCAAGTTCTTTTTTTTATATTCTAAAGAATACTTTTTAAGTGATTATAAGTATGGATGCTTTGAATCCAGGATTTGGTTCAGGATATGGCCTAATATAAGTTATTAGCTTAACAGATTTGTTAAAATCACTTTTACGGTTTTTGTCTCAGTAAGCATTCATTTTAACTCATCTTTACTCTAATTTGTATGTACCAATTAGCATTCAAGTTTGGTTTGGGACTGCGGGGGCCCCTGCTTCCGAAGCCCCGGTGGGCCCTGGATCACCGTCCTGTAAAAGTTTTAGCTTTGTGCGTATCTAAAAATGCTGTCATCTGTCGAACAATACAGGGGCTCAGCGAGTTCAGCCAATAACAAAAAGATAGACCCTTCTTTTTATCGGCTGAACTCATTGTACGTATTTCGCTTTTTTTCCAGCTCTTTATGAGAAGAGACCATTGCATGTAATGCAACAGATGGAAAGCAGTAATTTGTACAGTAATTACCAGAAACACTCTGATATAAAGGTATTGCAGTTGGCTTTTAGGAGCCATGTGCTGAAGAGCTGGCCTCTTAAACTAACAGAACCACTTAAGAAATCCAACTCTCACCCACATTTTACCGTATGCTGAGAACGTTCCTCTTCGAAACTGTAGCAAGCCTCCTTTGTAATAACATACAAGCATCTCTAGCAAAGTAAATGACAGACTACTCTTATTGACGCAGTGGATAGTTACCAAAGTTAGAGTTATTCATTTTATTTCCACTGTAAATGATGAAGATTCTCTAGAATGCTCCGCAGAAATGTGTTGGTGCTGTATAACTAAAGGATGATAACAATAATAAATGTGCAGCAATACATGTCTTATGTTCCATTGCACCCGAGCACTATTTATCTTCTTATGTGTTTTTATTAATATGCATGGAAGCACCATATTTAATGTGCCAAGATAAAGTAAAATAGCTTTATTTTTTACATTTAATGTACAAGGGCTGCTATCAGCGAGAGACAGTTGTAGGTGGCTAAATAAACTGTAAGCGTGAGGGGCTGGACAGAAACAATTTTTTATGCAGCAATAGCCGAATTCTGGGGCTACGAATATGGTAGCAGGGGACTCTCCAACTTCCAGACAATATCAGGGTCCATTGGTGCTTACCAAGAAACTGCTGCACCAAATTTGCTCACCATCCCATCCTTTGGAGTCTAGAAAGCTAGCTTTATATTAATAAGCCCTTCTCATGCTGTCCATGCCTCTGGATCATAGATATGGAAAGATCTTTTATACGGTAGCTTTTCCTTCACCCACAAATATTTTAAAGAACCAAGTAGGAAAGAATCAGCGTAAACTAAAGTAGATTCTGTTTCACTATTCTGCACAGTTTATTGGAAGAAATAGAAAACTAAGGTCAACACAAGGTCTTTTACTGGGGTTAAAGGGGACCCGTCACCAAAAAAAAATATTCCAAATACTATTGTATCACATTAGTAAAGCAAAATTAACTTTAATTACGCTATATAAATGATTTAAATCTTGTTTCCTTCAGGCTGTGAATTCATAATTATAGCAAGCAGGCAGCAGCCATTTTGTGGACACTGTTATTAAGACAAGCCTTGCATCATCTCAAATCTTGTTTGTGCACCAGAATGGGGGATTTGATGTCCATCCTCATGCACTGGTTTCAAAATTTAAATGGTAAAGAGAGAGGGGGAATGTGGGGAGAGCAGTGGCATCTAGTGCTGAATGGAAAGTGAATGTAATTGCCTGCCCCACCTCTATGCCTAAGGCATATAGGAGGGGCAGGCAATATTTGATTGACAGCTGAGATTTTTAAATGAGTTTACAACAGCTATAAATTCTTTTAACATGGATTTCATGTTTAATATGAAAAGGACTTTTATTATACAGATTTTTATGTCTGGGTGACATGTCCACTTTAAATGGCCACCCTTAGAATGAGAAAGCACTCTTATTGTGGCCCTGGGGTGGGGGTATAATAATAATATAGCAATGTGGCAGATGCGTGGCACATCAGAAAGCAAACCATATACAGTTCATTCATTCATTTAAATATCCTTGGTTTAAAAATAACACCGCCAGCAAATTTAATTAATCCCACAGATAACGACACAAAATAGTTCCCGCACGGCAACATTAGTCAACGTATTCAAAGGCTTCTGAGGCTGGGTTGCTTTAGAAACTGTAAATTTGTGTGTTGGTGTGATTTCCAGGCTCATTATGCCGCTTTCTGGCTTCACCTAGGACACAGTACAGAATGTGCACCCTTGTTATTTATGTACAAACCCAGGCTGCGCCTTTTGTGCAGGAGTCTGTCCTAGAGGAATAGAGTGTGCACATGCAGATACTCTATGTTAGCATACAAACACACGAGTGTAAATATTCTGGTTAGCCTCTTTCTTCTTCTTTCTAGCTTTTATTATTAAACCCAACCACAAAAGGTTACCAAGAAAAAAAGCATCTCTTATATCAACAGCCTTTGCCACATCTGATTTCTTTTTGGCATTCAACAAACAATAATTTTTTCTTTCTTTTGGGTGGAAAAAAAGAGGCAAAAAGCTTTTCTGTTTTATAAAAATACTAATAACCTTTATTGTTGTTATTTTTCACATAGCACCATCTCTGCAGCACTTTACAGAGTAAGGGGATACAAATACAATATGTATATGTAACAGTTTACAAATACAGACAGACAAAGATACAATTTCATGTTGTTAGAAGAAAGGACAGGACAGTAGGGACAGGACTTAGGGTCAAATTCACTAACCGGCGGAAATTCGCCAGTGCTGGCTTCGCAACACTTCGCCAGACAACGCTAATTCCCGAAGATCCGAAGTTGCGCACAGAGTAACGAACGCTGGTGAAGTTGTGCTACCGAAAATACGCTCAGCAGTTCGAAGTTACGCTAGCATTGGCTAATTTGCATACGGCATGCAGTTAAAGTACAATGGCTGTATATGCTGCAACAAATACATAACACTACATAAAATTATATAGAGGTGTTATACAGCGTTTTTTGGGCTTTAGAAAAATTTTCAACTTTTTTTTGAGGAACTCCTCTCTACTCTATTGCACTTCGTCTGGTCTGAGGTGGCGAAGGCAAGTCTGGTGATAGAGGCAACGGTCAGTAAAATCAAAAATGTAGTGAATTTGCGTAGTAACGCTCTTTCGCCAGAGCAAAAATTCACCTTGCGTTAGAGTGCGAAGTTGCGCCAGAGTCTATCTGGCGACCGTTAGTAAATCGGCGAAGTGCCGAAATGACGTTGTGCTAGTGAATCGTCGCCAGCGTTAGCCCCTTTGCCCGTAAATTTCCCCCATAGAATCTAAAAGGGAAATATGCCAGCTCACAGAGGTCTTAGGGGGTTACCCTGATTACCCCCCTTATCTAATCACCTGCACTAACATTCCAGTCATTCTATCTCTGCAATTTGCACCCAAATTAATGTAAACCCACTCCCCTGAAAAGGTATTACACCTCAAAAAACAGAATTCAGTCAGAATTGCTCCGAAGTATAACTGTGACCATGAAGTGAACCACAGGATTGGCCAAGAAACACTCACAAAACAGAAAAGCATCTATGTATATAAATGCAAAAAACACATGTGAAAATTTGTGTTGAATGCAACCTTATGATCTATTTTAAAAGACATTGCAGGGGGAATGTATTTAAAAGTCACAAGTGTTATTTAAAATGGTGTCGATTGCACTGTAAAATCGAAATCTAATATTACATTGTGTATTTTCACTAAGCAAAGGTTAATTATGATGATATTAATTATGATGTGAATGTTTCCAAAAGCCATTTGCTCGCAAACTTTGCAATGAACTTATTGAGGTCTTTAATCAGTCAAATAAGTTTCTTTGCGCTGGTTTTTTGTGCTATCTAGGATATGGGATAATTGGCTCTAGGACCACCTAAATTGTGAAGAAAATGTCATTTACTCCAGCTCTCTAATGCAGTGGAAAGCTATAGTTTTTACTTTTCACTTAGGTAGGATTTTATTAGTAGAGTCCTGGGTTGGGTTAGGTACCTATGGGTTACCCAAACATATTTTGTGCGTTGAGGGTGGGACTTGCAGATACAGGTATTAAATGTGATATCAATATATATAACACACATACACACACACACACACACTGTACTGTATATTGAAAGAGTGAAGTCATTGTTTGTCTTAACTGTGCCCAGTCACACAGTAGGCAGAAGAAATGGGCACACTTATGGATCCCTCGGAAATTAGCATTGGCTATTAGCTAGGTACGAATCATGGGAACAAACATGTAAACAAATGTATGTCTTTTTCTTAACCACAGCTACTATGAACTGTTTGAATACAGTATGTAGCAGACATTGTGGGGCACATTTACTAAGGGTCGAATATTGAGGGTTAATTAACCCTCGATATTCAACCATCAAAGTAAAATCCTTCGACTTCGAATATCGAAGTAGAAGGATTTACCGCAAATACTTTGATCGGTCGATCGAAGGAAAAATCGTTTGAACGATTAAACCCTTGAATTGAACGAATCGAAGGATTTTAATCCATCGATCGAAAGATTTTCCTTCAATCAGAAATAGCTTAGAAAATTTATGGGGAAGGTCCCCATAGTCTAACATTGGAGCTCGGTGGGTTTAAAGTGGCGAAGTATGTGGTCGAAGTTTTTTTTAAAGAGACAGTACTTTGACTATCGAGTGGTCGAATAGTCGAACGATTTTTAGTTCGAATCGTTCGAACCGTAGTCGAAGGTCGAAGTAGCCTATTCAATGGTCGAAGTACCCAAAAAAAATTCCCTGTCAGTGATTGGCCTGTCAGTGATTGGCATGAAATACAACAGTGTAAGCATATAGCTCTTAGATACACACCACTGCTGTACCGTGTCTACTTAACTTTTGGCATTTATAAATCTTGCTGAAAAAAAACAAATTTGTGATTAGAGGCCTCCCCCAAAGACTACACTGAAGAAAAGCACAACTGTCATTTGTCACCGCTGACAGAATATCGTTAATAAATCTATAGTTAGCATTTGGATTTATTCATTCTCATCATTTCCCACACAAGGTAAATGGCACTCTGAAACAATATTGGTGCAGGCTGTGGCTTGCCCTTTCCCGAGACTAATCCTTTTCCATCACCCCCTTCTGTTCAATATTACACACAGCTAAGAGATGTGCTACATTTTGGAATTAGTTGAAGCAATGTAGAGAGTGTTTACTGTATATGTGTGCAGGACATGCAGAGTAAGAAATTTGTCTCATCACTTTTTGCATGGTTATATTTTATATATAAAGAGCCAAGTTTCGTTAATGGATCAGCAGCATAACTACAAGGGCAAAACACCACTACGAGGACCCTATTCCATACAGCAGATTTCTTCTGAGCCACAGTGTCATTCTGTCTCAACAAGGGAGAGCAATGATTCCAGCTAATTGTAAAAATAACTCAACAGACAATGCCCATGAAAAAGCCACATCCCCAACAAATAGATGAAGGCAAATGTTTTAGATGTCTGGTAAGCATAACAATCCTTAAACTAAACAGGTACACCACTGTTTTATAAGCTTCAGTTAGAGGGCAAGTTAAGCCAATAAATTTCTTCAGCATTTATATACAGGGTTCAGTTGTTGCTGGCACTCCATAACGTGTGTGTATATATATATATATGTATATATATATATATATATATATATATATATATATATTTATAGGCACCCAAGTACTTAAATAACTGAAAATAATTTTAGAAGAAAAATAAAAAATGCGACAGGTGAGGGGTTCAGGCCTCGGCAGAAAGTAGAGCGGAAGTGAGTGATATTGTTACATTGGTGTTGCGCTAGGGTGACACCAGACCTACATACGGCTCTAAAGGTAGGATGTGGGGAGCGGTCACCTACGTGTCTGCCCCCACCCCTCGGGATACCCAGGTGTCTGTGCTCTGTTGTGGAGAACAGAGACCTGGGGCAATTTTTCAAGGTGCAGGGCAGACCATAACTTGCAAATAACATGACAGGGGCATCGTCAATCTGACGGGCCCCGCCCAACAACACCAAGTATCCCCCCACTTTCCATAACAAACCAACCACACCTGATATCTTGGGTGAAAAAGGCTGCAGCTTATTTATTAAATCATATAAATAACGACCAACATAAACCAAAAGCATTGAGTGTAGGGCAATGTACCATCACATTTATCAAATATTTAACTATTAACTTACTTAACATCTGAAGGCTGCAAAGAATTGTACCCAATAGCCATTCCCCTTCCACTGGCCCCTTCCATCACTTTGGCCCCAGGCATAACACCTGTTAAGCCCTACACTTACCACTCTCACCGGCTCCCCCTTAGGGGAGTCCCTTCCACTGCGACATTATGCTAACATTCCCATTCCCCCCTTACCCAATTACCCCTTTATTCTGGGGAGGGTGGGCAGGAGCTGTTCTAGGTAAAAGAGCATGCTACCTTCACCTCCTTCCTCTTTTAACCCCTTATGTCTCCACCCATTCCAACAGAAACCCAAGAACTACAACCCCCATAATCCTTAATCTCCATCTTTCGTGGCCCTGTCGTTCCCAGTTCCTGGCTCACTCCCCGGGCCCTGCATTTAATAATAATCCCTACTGTGTTTTCCAGCCTGCTGAAAAGCATATTGTGCTTTAAGTAGGTTTGCTAGGTGCTTTGGTAGCATGCTGTCATAAAAACGGATAAACGTTTTTTGTTTTTGTTAACATTATTTTACCATGTATATACAATTTGTTTCCAGTGCTGAGGCTCATAACTACTCATTTCTGTGCATTTCTTAAAAAGCACACAAAAGGAAAAACAGCTGAATTCATGATTAAATCCCATTTTTAAATGCATCCGATAAAATTTATATTCATCCAAATTAACTGTTTATATTTGAGTTTTTTAAATTCATAGAATTCCTAGAGCCATTTTATAAAGGTTACACCTATTTATACATGCTAAGCAGGCACGTTTTGCCAGCAATCCCCATACGCTGATGCAATAAAAATATTAAACAGCCATTTTAAATACTGTGAAAACATTCTGTTAGAATGAATAATTTCATGTACATAATGTACCAATATCTTGGCTCATGCAGCAGACATAAGTTGTAGTAGTATTAAAGCAGCCAGAGGCACACTGGTACAGAGGATTCAGTGGAATCTTTATGGAGTAAAATTGTGTGTTTGTTAAGCAGGCAGTTCTTCCAGGTTTGATTGGGAGAGAGAAAAAACATTTTTACTGTCAGGTCCAGTTAATTCTTGTCATGCTAATGTACAAGGTACATTATAGGATCTTATATCCTGCAGGGCTTATCTTTATCCAAAAATGGTCACTGGCACTTATTTTTTCCCTCTAACTTATATAATGATCTTACAGAGTCAATTTGCCTAAGTCTCTAGTGTTTAGTGCCAACTGGCAACACTATTTTATACATTGGTTAGATGGAATTATTCTTAGGTCAAATAATATAGCTAAGTAGTGTCACTATTATAGTAGTCCATATTTAAAGCATAAAAATATACATTCTTATATCATAGACAGGTCCTTGGAAGAACCGGCATGAAACTGTTGTTCATTTCACCCTATTGTGCACCCTGTTTACATTATCTTTTCCTCTCTCTGCTGCTTACTTGTCCAGTCTGGTCTACTGGAAATGACTCTAGATGTGCTAATAATGCCTTCAATTGTAACAAATTATGCCCACAGCAAGACTCTGGAATATGCTATTTTCACCTCCTTCTGGCTTGCACAGGCTGATTTGCAAACACTTGCTTGTTAGCATATAAACAGGTCCGTGTGTTTGTGTCTTTATATGAATATTTAATTTTGTTGTAAAATATAGTCTGGAAAGCTAACTGCTCTCTCCTCTCAGAAGAAAGGGATACATGTTGTGGGTCTGTACACTGGAGAGGCAGCTGGGGCGCTTAAAGGAGAAGGAAAGCTATGGAGGCATTTTATTGCCAATAGATTAGCTGCAATAGTGCAAGCTAGAATTCTATATTTATTCTGTAGAATGTTTTTCCATACCTGAGTAAAAAGCTCTAGAAGCTCTCTGTTTGTTTAGGATAGCAGCTGCAGTATTAGCTTGGTGTTACATCACTTCCTGCCTGAATCTCTCCCTGCTCACTTATAGTTGTGGGCTCAGATTTCAGCAGAGAAGGGGGGGGGAGAGGAGCAAACTGAGCATGCTCACGCCCATGGCAAGGAAGTTTAAAATCAAGGCAGGAAGTCTGTTACAGAAGCCCATGTGTACACAATAGAAGGAAAGAAATGCAGTGTTTCTTTTGACAGAGGACTCAGAGCAGCACTACTTTGAGGGTTTACTGGTATATTTAGGTGGACCTTTCTGATAAGGCTTACTTAGTTTTAACCTTTCCTTCTCCTTTAACAAGATAACAAGGTTTTAGTAAGTAAGATTACATGAAGGGTGGTACCCACTGCAGAAATCGTTTCTTTTGTAAAGTTCCACAAGCAAGAATAACAACTTGCTTTTTCTGAACTCCTTCTCTCAGAGGGGCAAATTTACTAAAGGGCGAAGTGACCAACGCTTGCGAAAATTCACCAGCGTGACATCATTTCGGAAATTCGCCGATTTACTAACAGGCGCTGGCGTAAATTTGCTAGCTAAGGAGATAGACTCTAGCGCTACTTTGCATTCTAACACCAGGTGAATTTTCACTCTGGCGAATGGACGTAACTACGCAAATTCAATAAGATGCAGATTTTACTGAACGTTACCTCTTGCGCCAGACTTGCCTTCACCACCTCAGACCAGGCGAAGTGCAATAGAGTAGATAGGAGTTCCTCAAAAAAAAGTTGAGAATTTGTCTAAGTCCCAAAAAATGCTGGCGTCTTTTACTTTTTACAGGGTGATAGGCTGAAAAAGATCATAATTTTTTTTGGGGTTCCCGCCTTCCCCCCTACATTTCCTAACATATGGCACCTAAACTATACAGTGAGCACATTTGTAGGGCAATATAACAACTCTATTTTATTTCCCTGGGTTTGTGTAGTATAATGTAGTTGCTGCAGCATATACGTCCATTGTACATTAACTTCAAGCCATATGTTAATTAGGCATTGCTAGCGTTACTTCGAACTGCTTATTGTATTATCGCTAGCGCAACTTCTCAAGCACTCGGAACCCTGTACGCAACTTCGGATTTTCGTGAATTAGCATTGTCCTGTCGAATCTACGCCTGGTGAAGTGTTGCGATTTCAGCCAAGCCGTCGTTGGCGCAATTTTGGAGGTAAGTAAATTTGCCCTCGAATTTTTACGCAGCTAAGAATGTTGTGACTTTGGGTGTCATTTGTCACTGCCCCTGCTGCAAGTACAGGAGCAGTAAGGGGTGGCCATTCATTTTGCTCTTTGACAGGGGCAGTGCTGTACTCTGCACCATGCAACAGATAAAAAAAATGATGTGGTTTAATGCAGCATGCACCACTCAAGTTAGGGACAAGTGGGTGAATGTCACTGCTTGAATAAATGCAGACTGTACTGTATTCATGAAGGCAGCTAAAGGCTTCTGTGTTCCATTTGTGCTGCAGTTTGTCTAGCTTAGAAGGCATAGTGAATTGTGTTGTTTTTTTTCAAAAATTAAAATGACTCCTTATGAGTTCTGCTATAGTTTTCCTATTTCAGCTTACTCTTTAGATCAGCTTTCTCTTTGATTGGCCTTATAATAGGTGTCTAACCCCACCAACACAATTATTGAATAATTCCTTAAAAGCACTCAGCCTAGGACTTTGTATGTGATCATGCACCTTCTCATTGACTTTTAATTCCTTTATATTGTACAAAATCTACACCATTTTTTGGATTGTGTTACTTATACTGTACTGGTCTATATATACAGTATCTGTGTTCCCTTGTGGCAAGGGGGTAACTAAGGACATTGGGTCCCTAAATAACTCGTGGAATATGGAGTAGTTGTGCTGCAAATTATACCGTATACTGGCACAGCCTCACTCTATTTCTTGGCTGACCTACAAGGCAAGGCTTAGCAGCACCTGTCACAGACTTGTGACTCTGGCTACATATAGCCGAAAGCCATTCCCCTAACCACTAATAACACACTTGTACATTAAAAGAAAACTGTAGCTAAAATTCAGGCTTCTGGAATATTCTTGTGCTTGAATATATATTTATGAATCATAATAAGCTGCAGAGTTGTTTTCTTCAGTCCTGCTTTTATAAGGGCCTAAGCATGCAGTTGCAGAATTTTCAGCATGTTAAGAACTGCTTAGAGACTGCAAATAATATCTGAGTCTGATTTGACTTATCCGAGGTCATACCCTAATCAATATTTGAACCCAGGTCTCCCCGAGGTGTAGATGAGCAAATTAAAGGGACATTACACAGACCAATTAAAATCTGAACCTTTTAAATATGAAGCTGCACCTTTGCTTTCATGAAGCACCAAAAAGTGATTTCTTTTACATTTATATCAGCCTCTGATTGAGAATTATCAGCCTTTTCTTAACATTTCCATCGTTCTAAGCGAAAGGTTATACGGGGCAAAGGTACTGGCAGAAGAAATGAAAGAACAGTAGGTTGAAGTAGTTTGACAAGTGGCCGCCAATTGATCTAATCACTCTGAAAATAAATGATAAAAATTGAAACCTCTTCTTTATATTTTGATCTTAAATTACATATTTGGCGATTAACTCATTTGCTGTCCCTTTAGGTAAGTGCTCTGATCTCGTTGCATGGCAGAAAACAGATCTGCTCATCTCATTCTGATTAAACAATACAACCCTGTACTTGAAAACAGCAACATTAATAACTGTGCACGAATGCATTATGCCAGATCTAATTATTTTTTTCATCAAGTGCCTTGGCTTGGCTCTTAAACTGTCTGTCATTTACTAACAGAAGAATGGATACTCTTCATCTTGCTCAACAGTCATGTGGGTGATGAAGAGAGGGGAAGCACTGAATCACTAAGCTATTTAGTCATTATATCACATAACCATTCTGCTACAGGTCCAGTAGGGTGAAAGCTTAATGCATATCAAATTCATATTTCCATTTACAGTACATTTCTATCATAGATGATATGATGATGAGACCCAGCCCAAATATCAAACTGTGCTTGTGATGGCCACTTAAGGAAATTGGTGAGCTGTTAGCCAGATATGGTACACTTTTTTTTTGGCAATATGTAATCCCTGAAAAAAACTTGCACAAACTTGCTATTTATGCCAGTTATTATTTTATTAAAGAGTCTTTGGAGGACTTTATTAAAGGAACAGTTCAGTGTAAAAATAAAAACTGGGTAAATAGATAGGCTGTGCAAAACAAAAAATATTTCTAATACAGTTAGTTAGCCAAAAATGTAATGTATAAAGGCTGGAGTGACTGGATGTCTAACAGAACAGAACACTACTTCCTGCTTTTCAGCTCTCTAACTCTGGGTTAGTCCGAAGGGGGGGCCACATGGGACATAAAGTTTGCAATTGACCTTAGCATGAAGCTCAGATTCAAAAGCAAACCGTTATGACCCACGTGGCTCCCCTCAAATCTCTGATTGGTTACTGCCTGGTAACCAATCAGTTGAAACCAAGAGAGCTGAAAAGCAGGAAGTAGTGTTCTGGCTATTATGTTAGACATCCAGTCACTACAGCCTTTATACATTACATTTTTGGCTAACTAACTATATTGGAAACATTTGTTATTTTGCACAGCCTACTATTTACCCAGTTTTTATTTTTAGACTGAACAATTTCTTTAAAGAACTGTTAGGACTCAAGGACACCTTCATCTTGCTGATGAAGAAATTCAAACAAGTTGATCTTAGAAAGATCAGTCATGGCCAGCTAGAGGCATGTGGGCTTGATGTTGCTCGTCATGTAATTTTTATGGTCCCCAACCAGTTCATGAGTTCCTTATGCTATTTTTAGGCATCAATATTTTATTGTAATCTGACCAACAAACATATTTGCGTGGAATAATACATCCACAACGTGGAATAATTTGGACACAGCTAAGTTTGCCACCTGGCCACACTGAGGAAGATTATATGTTCTAGTAGATACTCATTGAGCCCATGCGTTCCAAACAATCTTACTCCACAGGAAAATATATGAGGCTCAGATTCCACGCAACACTATGTTTCCCTTTTTAAAGGTTAATCAAAAAAGTTTGTCTGAAAATGGCTTGTAATTTCATGATGCTTTAGTGGCATCATTTGATTTTCAAAACACCTCCACCTACAGTTATAGGCATGAAAAGGTTTTATGCTTTGTATTTAGTTCTGGTACTTTACATGAAACATAGGGCTGGATTTTACAAAGAACAAATAAGAGGAGACATTGGTTGTATTATAGCTGTATCAAGTGACTTTTAAAATAATTTTATAGTACATATATTCTTTTACATTTCCGAGGATCTGATGTTCAATATGACTGATTCAAATTGCAAACTCGAAGGGGCAAGATTAATTCCCATGAAGCTCTCTATATTTAATTTTGTGTACATTAGGGAAGGGTACCTGTGTACCTAACCTTGCTGAGCAGTCCATGTAGCCTACTGAAAATGTCCAAATATCTATGAGCCACTGTTAACAGGTATTTTGAAGGCCACATTATTCATATCATGCTTTGTTTTGCCTTCATTAAGACATTATATTTGAACACAGACACTAATAAGCTAGTTTTCATCTACCTGTGTCTAATTCATTTTGTCAGATTCCTGAATTCCAGAAGGCTACATTTTATTCTGCAGACTGTTCTACAGGGAATTATTCCATTTTTTTTCTTTTTGTCCTTCAGGAAGGTTGTTGGATCTGGCATGTGGAACGTGTGTGAGAGGAATGTTGTCATTTTGTAAAACATGATATACCATAAGAGCTGAAAAAGGCAGAGACTCCCTGAGGATCGGAAACGAGTGGAACACTTTTCAAGGTTATTTACATTGTGCAGAGAGCACAATCGCTTGTAATCTGCAAGGTGTCAGTTACACTTATTGAGTTGTGTGTGTTATAAATCACTTCTTGTGTGTGTTATAAATCCACACTCTCTGTGGAATCCATTCTATGGAATGTTCTAGCACATAGCAGTTTGTCTTATTTAACATTTGTAATCTATAGCTGGGATTGTGTCCGTGTCACCAGTATCATAATTTGTCTACTTTTGTAAAGCAAAGGACAAATTAATTGCTGGCCATAGATTCAGTGGAACTCAGTTATCATGAAGAGTGGGGCCTAAGGTACGTTCCTTAGCTGTTCAAGTCATATTTTAGGACCTTGTTTATTGATTTTACCAGGAGTTTATACAGAGCTTTTGTGGTTCTGTTTTTGTCGTGGCTCATCACTTTGAAGTTGGTCTATGTTAGAAAGATCATTCATGATTTATTTCTATTAAGCTGCACGGTGTATTTGCAGCCCCACAAAGAACAAATATGGATTTGTTTGTTGTTCATATTTGGTGGGATTACCCCTCAATACATTCCCTGATCTTATAGTTTTCCTCCGATCTAATAAAGAAATTATTTGAACTTTTAATTTATTTATGAGTGAAGAGCATTTTCGTAGTGTCCTGCTACCACAACCAAGAGTGTGTACACCTGTTATCATTTCCAATCCAATCTTCTGATGTTCACGTGTATACATTAAAATTCATGAACTGAGGTCATGACTTTAGTGTAGAGTAGAAGAGACCATGTTCAAGCGGAAGCAGTCAAAACTGCTCAAAACATAAAAATATTATGTAAGCTTGTATTATATTTTCTGTAGAAAGCCTGCTGCCATGAGTGGATGAGTAGAAGATAATTATGATAGTTGTCAGCATTTATCATTAATGGGTTTTGTATTTTATGAAAATTTGTTACTAAAACTTTTTCTTAGATGAGCTGTAACTGTAAAATATTTGTAACTGTCTCCACTGAAAGTGCCAGGGAAAAGACATTTGATCATATTGTTATGAAACCATTGTATGTATGTATTTTGAGAAGAAATCGCCACATCATTGTGCTTCTTACAGGACAATTAACATCATTATTTATCCCTACAAATAGCCAACACAACATAGGATTAAAACCATACGAAGTCAATCAGAAGATATGAAGAATCCAACACCAACAAAGACATTTTATATATAAGATAGACTCTATCCATGGAAACATACACTGTACATAAAGCCAATGAAAATGTAGAGGTTAAAGATGTTTGTAAATTCCTACTCATAACAGTGTTCCATCATGCTGTGAAGTTCTGTAGCCTGAAGGTTTTCTAGCTGTAATGGGTGACCAGACAACCTTGTGTTTCTTGTCATTGTGTTCTTAGTCAGCACTGTAGCATTTAAAGATCGCAAACCTCCAGTGCGCCTTCTTCCAGAACATTAACTCGCTGTAGATGCTGTTATTCTATCACCTGATCTGGGGACAAGAACACATGACATGAGCACATGACTTGACTGCTGGCTGATTTCGTAAATGTGCCCTGCACCATAAAAAAAAACCTAATGCAGTTTTGCTGTGGATGGAGAAAGTTAACAAACAATGAATGGCATGTCTCAGAAACCACGGGCCCAATTTTTAGCTCTACTGCTTGTGACTAGGGGTCCTTTTATGTCTTGGCTCTGCTGTGAATACAAGGGCACTTTCTATAGAAAAACCAAGGTGTGTGCTTTTTCTTGAGCCTCTGGCAGTTTCTATGTGATTGGTAAAACATCCAAGACATTTTTATTATTGAAAGCTCCCAGCAACATTGTCTAGAAATATTTCCTTCAGTTATTTCTTGATTTGATTTAAATGATGGGAAAAGCATCACTGTCCGTTTCTGATTATATTATATCGGCAATTATATACTTATTTTTTAAGACAATTATATATGTTAATATGTAGGGGATCCGTTATCGGCAAACCCGTTATCCAGAAAGCTCAGAATTACACAAAGGCCTTCTTCCACAGACTCATTTTTAATCAAAGGGTTATAGTATACCAGCTAAGATAAAATTAACCTTATTGGTGGCAAAACAACCTATTGGGTTTATTTAAGGTTTAACTAGACTTAAGGTATGGAGATCCAAATGACAGAAAGATCTCTTATCCAGAAACAGGTCCCATACTTATATAATTTTTTTACCTATGTATGTGGAAAATGCAATCACACGTATAAGCCTTGCTTATATGAAACTGATTTTTATTACTCATATTAAAGGCAGAAGACAGAAACCCTGACACAATGATTAGCTGATTATAGTTTGCAGCTGATAAATTTGTCCCCCCCCAATCAAAAACGAGACTTTTTTTTTGTTTCAACTACATTTGAAAGGTAAATATACCACCTTTTAAAATTATGGTTTATTGTTATTTGTAAGGGTGAAAGGAGGAGTTTGTTTATATGAGCTTTGTAATGGGTCATTTTTTGACGATGCCCATACAAATCCATAAGTAGACTGTAGAACTTCACTTTATGTTTCAGATTTTGCCCAGTTTAGTGCAAGAAATAACAAAAAAAGTCCATATTTCTTTAGAATTATCTAATCGACAAAACATATGCCCTGCACATGCTTTATTTGCTGAACTCATGATAAAAAGGGTAGTGAGCTATCCTTTTAAGACTTGGCTGAAACCGTTTCTCAGTGAGCAAATTAACCTGAAAAATAGAATGTTTTATTGACTTCACTGAACAAAAACATTGGGGAAATGTTATCACAAGGAAAGTCCAGTTAATGAATGTATTGTACTGCGATCCATATTTGATATATATAGCGTAACTGTAATATTATAAGGAATACTGCAAGTGTGTTTTCAGAACACAAATTTTAAATTTAAAGGGTTTTTGTTTCGCTGTAACTGATCATTTTAGCTTTAAATGTCCCTTATAAACTTAAAATCAAAGTGTCCTTCTTAAGTCTGTTGGGAAATGTAATGTTAAGTCTGTAGAGAACAGCGCTGTGCCTACAATCACTTGTGCTTGTAATGCGAGGACTAGGATCTAGCTGTTTATGCAGTCCTTAGGAAAATCCCTTGGGATATCTATACATACATTGTAATCAAATTGCCTAGTAGATGCCCATTTTATTGACTAAACAGCATCATTTAGCTTTCTAGCTGTTTCTTTATTACTCACATAACATAATTTTTATGAACCAATGCCCTAAACAATAACACATATTTATAATGGACCTCAGAACACAAGTTTTAGCGCTAAAAATGACAGGCAAGTGTCCCTATGAATGGGCTGTTTAAATGAATGAGCCATTCACAAGTTCTCTGGTGTCAGGGTAAGTGGAAATTGAAAAATGTCAGCTACTTGTGTTGTGCTTATTGCCATTGGCTGCTACATTTTACCCCTTTTCCATTATTAGCCCTCGCTTCTGCTTGGGGGTAATTGGTTTGCCACAAAGATATTTTATTTGCCCAGTGGGATTTATAGAGACATGTTTTTAGTAAGAATTGGTTGTGATGCCTGTATCCACATTTCTCTCATCCTTTTGTACTCATTTTCTGCAACTTACTTGAACACCAGTAGGGTAAGTAGTGTCCCCTCAATGGTAGTTTTACCCTAAGACCAGTACCACATAGTGGTTAACCCACCCAGAATGATCCTGATAATGTAGCTTGCTCCAGCTATATGATATCATTCAGCAGTATTTGGCTAGCTGGCGTTGCTGGGCCATATTGGCAGGTGGGTCTAGGGCTGATGTCCTAGGTAGCACCTGAGCTATTGAATTTATACATTGAGCTATGGAATTTCATTGTTATAACTCATGTTGGCACAGCTGCAGTGTAGGTAGCCCAACTGTCGCTTTTAGGTCAAATGGGTAATATAAATACCCAATCTTGCCCATATAGCCCAGCTTAGATAGTTAACAAAAGGTAAACTTGATGCACTCTTCAGGGGTTAACCATTTTGTACTTTTCCATTCCCAGTGAAGCTTAGCAGCAACTTAGGTGTCAGGTCTATGCCCCATTAACCACTCCCTCTTATTTGCATGATAATGAGTCACCCACAAGTGATTTAGCCTTCAAACGTGCATCATAAATAACAGATCATTTGCACAGCTAATTATAGTCATTTCCATATCAATAATACAGGGCCGTTAAAATATAAGAGGGAGGAAAATGTATATCACAGAATGGTATTTATGGCAGAGGGGCTTGAAAGATTTGGAATATTGAATATTCCTATTGTGAAACATAATGTTTAGGTTTATTTTGTTCAGCGTTCCTCTAGCTCTCAGTCACGAGAAACATCACGGCAATATCTAATGAATGTGACAATAAGCAGAGAGATCTACTTGGTGAATCTTGGAGAGAACGACATTATTACCTTTCTTTTGGGTTCAGGCTGAGAATGGCAATTGTCTTTTCAATGCACATTTGCCGTGGGTGTAATAGGATACTTAGACATAAGAATAGGCTGTTTTCCTGGGTGTAATGGTAATGCTGGGATATCAGTATCCTAGAGTATTGTTTTTATTGATAAAGACTGCCAACATGCAAGTAGTTCAAATACGAGAGAATATTTTTTAACGCTTACAAATATGTATGTATTACAGGTTGCATTTTTTTTATCAATACATATAGTGAAAGCTGCGTGAGTTGTTTATGAGCAACGGCAGATATTTATAGCACATCTCTTCTTCTTATCAGTTCCTGACCAGTGTAAGCTCTGGACACAGCCAGGAGCCAGAGGAACTGGAGTGAGAAGAGTAATTATTTCCATGCTCTACTCAAAATCTATTTCAGATATCGTATATCCATTAGGGGGGTTGAAAAGCAACTTATTTCTAAATTAGATGCTTGAAAATTCACTTTCCTTATAACAGTTGTGTTCTTGAAATGTATTTTGTATAGGGGACCTAAATGGTGACAGGAGTCAGCTACGTTTGAAATACTTACTTGTAGTATTATTATATAATACACAAACGCTATTAATATCCTGTAAATTATATCTTTATTGTGCTTAGTGATGTCATCAGTTATAATTGGTGCTTAGTGATGTTATTTGTGTCACATGATTCACTGAAGTTCCCTATTGTGTAAAATATGAGTATATCAGAAATCACCTTGGAGTTCCTTGACCTATATAAAAGCACTTAGCCTTGTGCTGTTATAAGATAATGGAACTCCTTGGTGGCTTATAATAATCTTATATTTTACAATAGGGAGTACATTATTCTTTATGATACTTATACAGGCTCAGAAGTACGGGAACCCTATGGCAGCGAAAGATCTGTGCATTTGAATTTGTCCCCTGCAGCTTATGGACATAACATATAAGGGATGAATAGTAGTCATGTTTGGGTCGAGAAAACCTGCACCCGACCCTAGCCCGCCGGAGCTCCTATTTATATACCCGCGCCCGCCCTGCTGTGACTCACAGAATAGGACTGGGCACAGCGGGGTGCGAGTATACAAAAAGAAGTGTGTCTGGCGAAAGTGGGGCTCTAGGAGGTCGCAAACTTTGTGCGGCACTTGACCCGAACCTACCTGACTCGTGGGTAAACCCGATGTCTTGTAATACCACAACCAGCCAAAAACTGTGCTTCAGAGACTTGCTTGGTCATCTGTTTCTACAGACAGGCAGTCCTTAGCACCGGCGCCATGTTGTTTTCTAGGGCGCGCCTCTTAAAGGCGCAGGCACGCTGGCGTGTTTGCGCCAGCACGTTATGGCGCACTTTGCCCGTGATAGAACTTGTTCTAGTGGTTTTCCTGAGCCTTGTGCGTCTCTCTTTGAAATTCTGATCTGATTATCCGTGTTTGACCCAGCCTGTTCCTGACTACTCTCCAATCTGTATCCTGACCCTTGCCTGCCTACGACAACTCTCCTGCTTAACCCCTTGATTGACTACCCGGTTTTGACCCTTGCCTGCCTGACGATTCTGATATCCGCCTGCCTCGACCCAGCCTGTCTGACCATCCTTCTGCCTAATCCTCTTGTACTGTGACCTTCGGCCCAAAAGACTCTGCTTCCAGCCGTGCCCCTTTGCCAGCCAGAACATCTCGCCTTGTACCCCTCGTTAAGTCCAGGTGGCACCCAAGTAAGCTGAGGACCCCTCCCGAAGCCCAACGGTGGTCACACTGGTGAAGCCGAGCCGAGACCAGGGTGCTTGGCGCTTGTTCTGGTATTGGGTGCCGGCCGTAACAAAACAATTCTAATAGCAAAGATTTTCTTATTGTGATTAATTGGTTTTGATCTTATGTGTTGCCTTCACGGCTGAGATGCAATGAAGGTCATATGGATATTTGAGGTATGTATTGTTCTTAATACTTTCCACAAGGCAATCTTATGAAAGTGTTGAAACTGACGGAACAGTATTCTGATGAAGAGGGACTCGCTGTAGAATGTACCGAGGTGAAGTGTTCTGTGACAGCACATTTCACACAAGGAGCCACAGGCATTGTCACTTTGGATGCTCAGCAACATAATGAATTTCAGCACATAGGATATAATACATTGTACATAATCCATGGGGTCAAGTAAATCATTTTCCCAGCTCTAGCAGGTGTAATAGCACAGGCAGTGCCCCTAACCTTGGATTGCCTGTAGTATATTCATATTTACTTTTATTATATTATAGACAGAAGTCCTCAAAGATAACTTGCCTTATCTGGCCTTCATTTTGTATTTTTTGATGTCGTAATTATTTACATTTGTTGGTTTGCGGCTCTGCTTAGAATGTAAACAGTTATTTGGTTGCTAGCATTTTTAACCCTACCAACCATATTTGATAAGAGAAATAGGCAATAAAAAAACAAGGATAACTAGAGGTGACCACACAGTCTATTTTGTTTTGGTTGCTGTTGCCAGTGATCCCAGATAGTGGTTTCAGCTGCTAGTTGGAAAGGAGTCAAAATAGGAAGACTGATATTTACAAAATCATATAGCATAAATAATAGGCACAATTGCAATGTTGCATAGAATAAGTCCACCTGTAACATGCTAACAATTCATATTTTCCTTTAACATTAGACTACTGCAACATTCAAACCCTGAAGATCTAATAACACCCACTGCGCCGTTTTTGGTCCCATATCTCAAATTAAGCCTGTCTAACTCCTATTATCTGCAGAGGATTACAAGTTGGCTAATTTTCCTTCCAGTACAAAACGGCTTTATAATACTCCAATAGACTTTCTATGCCGGCCACTGAACAATCTGTGATTAAATCTTATCTGCTTCGTCCTGAGCATCATTTGGGCAGAGGGAAAGTGAAACAAATCCAGCTTATCATCTCAGCTCAGATTCAGCATGGCTGCAAATGCTAATGTTCCGATTTCTATCTGTTACAGCAGGGCTGGGGAAGTGAGCAGCCTCGCAGAGCTTGCAGTTCCTACGCAGCAGCTTGGGAGTCAATTTCATGCTGCAGTCTTTCGTAGATAAGGGGTACAGAGAAGAAAAGTTATGGTACTCACCAGTATTTCTGCACTGAAAGAAAAACTAAGAGTTGTGACTATTCTTCATTTCATGAGCCTGATACACAATTCATGGACATCCAGAAACCTGTTATCCATTAAGTTCAAAATGATGTGAAGGCTATCTTCTATTCGATTTTAGGCAAATAATTACATTTTTAAATATGATTTCCTTTTTCTCTGTAATAATAAAACAGAACTGTGTACTTGATGGTAGCTAAACTGCACAAAGAGGTAGTTGGGTGCCGGGCCACATTGTTATACTGATTTATACAATATTTCTCTTTATATATAAATTATTTTTTTATATGTTTAGGTGAAAATGTATTCTTGTGCTTTCTGCGCTTTCTGCTCTTCCTTCTTTGTCTTACAGAGTACTGTATACCAACATCAGATCAAATAAACTGCCCCATTTTGCAGAAAAATAGGCTTCTTCATTATCATATTCCCTAAAGTCTGTCAAACTTTTAAGATTACATTAGTGAGTGTTAGATCATGCTGTTTCCAATAAAAGCAAGCTATATTTGATGAAAGAACATGCCTCATATGGATAAACTTCACCAGCTTATCTTCTAGGAAAGAAATATAATAATGTAAATGCAACCTCTACAATGGCTGGTTATCTATACTGGGAATTAGACAGTAGAGGGTGCCAGAGAAGAAATACATTGGGGCATCTATTGGATGGTGAGGGTCATTTCTCAACAAAGGGCAAATTTGCATTTGTGCAGTAAATTACTGGGGCTTATTATTGGTGCTTATTACTGGCTGTTAGGGGAGGAAAGGTTGGCAGGGTGTCATGGGGTGGTGCTATGTCATCTCGTGGGCATGGTTTGAATGCTGCAGGTGAAGAGTGGGCAGATCCAGTGGCCAGTTTTGTTGTAGATGTGGTGAATATGAAATTTAGTGGTATTACAAATTTATCAGCCATTGTATTGATACTGGCCCTGCCCTTAACAGTGATGTAACTAGTGATCGCCTGGCCTGGGTGCAGGATGTGTACCTGGGTCCACTCACAAAGTATCGCAGGGTGCTGACCCCATGCTAAAGAATTTCCCCTGTAGTGCCACTTGCAAAAACACTTATCACTGCTCCATTGGGCCCCAAGGAGGTGCGGGCCCAGGTGCATCTGCAGTTACACCCGCGGTAGTTACGCCATAGCAAATAATTTACAAGCTGAGCCGATAAAATATAAGATGAGTGGCAACCCTATCAGTAACCCATTGCAACCAATCAATAATTAGCGTTTATTTTGGCTGGCTAGTAAAAAAATTGATTTGCTATCAGTTACTGCCTAGGTGCAAATTTACCTAATGTTTAAAGGGATATAAAGGTCCCTTTATACATATATATGCATACTCTTCTATGTACATCTGTCTGCAAAATGGTACATACAGATATCCCATATGTATTATAAAGTAATATATCTTCACTTTGGAAGAAGCCTTTAGAACACTTTAAAAAAAATACTGTGCCCTATGCACAAGCTGCTTCAAAAGTGGTTCCAACCATGGGAGTTTTGATCCACAATTAGAACTTAAAAACACAAAGTACATAGCATATTATCATACTGGAATGATTTAACATCCATGCAAAGACTGAAATCATGCAGTGACAACAGGTTGATTACACGGCAGGCTCTCAATTAGAGATCATTTATTATTTCCCTCTCTGCTGGAAACAAGCTGATGATGCACAGAAGAGCTGCACCTGTCTCTGAGGAAGAAGTAATTTGGCCAATAACAAGATCACTGGGGTCTATCTATATGTGACAGTGTTAAGCATTCTATAGTTCTTTAGTACAGATATTGCATTTACTGATATTACGTTTTTTTATATATTTATGTATAGAGAGATAGATTCCAGTCAATCATTTCAATAGTTTGTAATTGGTCTTGGCAGGTGAAGTAACTTATTTGGAAAGGTGTAAGCTAAACTAGGACAGGGTTCACCCTTAACCCCAGCTCTTGAGTGAAAGTGTCTTGCCATTGAGCCTAATGAAAACTGGCTGGTACCTTACGTATGGCTGTGACTGGTCAATCCTTGGGATGTTGCTCAGAGTTGCACTTCCACAGTAGAGTAAAAGAACTTCATGTTCTTCAATGTGATAATTCACAGTCCGATAGTGTATAATTAGTCTTGTTAGGAGACCTACATATGTTGTTTGGGACAGTATAAGGTGAACTAGAAGAAACAAGGTCTGCAGTAACACATTTTTGGAGTGATAATGTGTGGCCTTTGCACCTAATGACCAGGTTACATGGAAAATGACTGGTACCTCGCCTATGGCTTTCACTTGAAATGTACAAGTTGCTCCCAGAGTACTTTCAGAGCAGAAAAACTTGATGTATATCTCAATATGCACAAATAAATATGCATTAGGAGCAACGGATCAAACAAAGCTCAGTGTCTGCCTAGTGGAATTTACTGAACGATTTTAGCTCTGATTGACCCCGTGTAGTAGTATGTGCCACGATTTTGACTTTCTAAAATTCAGTTTAATTATTTGTCTACTGCCACATTATTCACCAAGTAAGTAAGTAAAAAAACAGCTAAGGCACTGCCATAGATCTACTGTTTAAAACTGCCCAACATTTGTATTTCTCTGGGCTTTAATGACTTTTAAAATCTCATAAACTCTAACAGTGTAGTCATTACAGAGTGACATTGAAAAAGTCATGCAAAAGAACTGCCTTGTTTTGAAATAATGCTGTATGTTATGGTACAGGGCAAGTCAGAAGTGGAATACTCTTCTGACATTCAACAAAAGAAGAAAAAAAAACCTTTGACTGCCCTAACCCAGAGAGAAGGTAGACAATAATGAGGGGGGGAATGTGTACTTCAAGTGCTTACCAAGCACGCTGCCCACAGAGATCGTACATGCTTATATTTCTCTAATTCATGGAAAATCAAAATGCAGTCCGCAACATTTTAATTGAATATCCCTTCAGGATATTAGACTATAATGGAAGGGCAGGTGAGCACTCAATTCTCCTCATGACGTGCTATAGAACCTAGGAACAGCCCCCGAGGCTACAAAACATTATGTAGATGTTTTTAACTGGCTTGGTTCTGCTGGGATTTGATCTTAAAGTGTGCTATCCACAGAGAGCTTGCTGTAGCAGGAATCATTTTTTTGGCTGGCATTGTTCCACAATGTAAAAATATACTGGTGCGAGTCCTAGGCACAATTTCTGGCTGATGTGTGCATTTTCAGAATATCTGACCTCACAGTTTCACTCCCCACCGTTTACCCTCATTGATCATATTCAGCATAAAGCCTCTGGCAAAAAGAAAAAAATGAGTTGGGTGGAAAGAGTAAAATAATTATTTCTCTCTAAAAACAGAATCATAGCCTACTTGGCCCCAACAAATGTAGTGTTTTTAGAATCACTTTCCTTTCTATACTTTGCCTTTTTGGAACCCTGCTATCATCTGGTGGTGTAAGAACAACTTTGAACCTAACTAGTTTTAACAGGAAGACCTAAATATGACTGCCTGTAGAATTTCCAAGAAACGTCTTACAAGACTTAGCAGATTTTTCATGAATACTTTTTAAAAAATGCTGTCACATGCTTTTAGATAACAGAAATTGTAATCTTGCTGGCAATAACAGGATTGATCTGGCCATGAAGAAGAATTGGTTTTAATATTCTGTTCTCAATCAAAGCAGTTCCAGTCTAGATTACTTTAACCATTCGATTTAAAGCAGGACTTTCCCATTGCAGATGTTAAGGGGCAAATCAAGGAGCTTACCTTTGAGTTCTGGAGCTGGATAGGAGGAATGTTCTTAGGACAAAAGTTGCTATAATGATGGTATTAAATGTATATTGACTGGAAAGGGGCTAAAAGAATTTCTTATTGTTTCGACAGAACCAAAAAAAATTTATTTTATGCTTCTGGAATCTAGGGTTTTTTTTAAGTTAGAACAAAGTCTCAAACTACAAAGGAAGCCTCTTGGCTTGTGATTCCTTGATAAAACGTTGAATTAAAATAATCTTCCATGCAATTTTCATACATTTTTTTAGAATTGTGTTAAGCATACCAATATGCCTCTAGAGATTTTATGTGTTGTGTTTACTGTTTGAACATGCTGTGAGCATCTCTAGGTGATCATCTAGCATCTCTATTTCCCATTCATATTCTCTGTCCATGTATGATCCATCAGTTTCTAACCACATTAGACTATGCTACTCTCCAACTGACCATGTCTCCTAAGTCATTCTGTTTAATGACCAGAGGGTTTAACACGTTTTTTTTTCTCAAGGAATTCTTGGCTATGAAAAAGACTGTGTCATTTATGTCACTGGCACAATATTAGAGCTTCCTACAGACAAATACAAGAGGTCTTCTGCACTCAACCCATTATCAATATATTAAGGACATTGAGACATTTTGTGCATGAAACTACTAAAAATGCCCTCGCTTGTTTGTCTGTAAAGCAATATATACAAGCTGGCCAAGTACATCAAATCAATCCAGTTCTGGCCAGTCCTACCCTCACTTTCTTCTGATTTATTAAGAATTCTACTGCTTCATTATACATTTTACACAGGGACTATGTTGTATCTGCAACTTAATTTGCAACTTAATCAGTTGTGGTCTGCATCCATTCCAAAGAAGAAATATTAGTGTACAGTCAGTGATATAAAAACCACATCGTACCACTGTCAACCAGTGGATATAAATAACAAATTGTAAGCAACTTTACCTAGCATCTCTTAGTATCTTTCAAGAGTATGCAGGAAGCTGGGTTTTACAGCTGCTGTAGGAGTTATTTCTGGTTTTTGGGATAAAATGATGAGTGTGGCCTAAGACTATTTTTGGCCCTAGCTTGTTGGGGCAGTGGTTGCCCCAACAATGCACTGGCTTTCTTTAGTGTCTAATTTTGGGATCCATAGTCCTGTTTTTGTTAAAACCTCCTATTTATAATATAGGAACTGATCCAGTTCTTCTTATATCAGTGCTAATAGATTTTAGCTTTGCCACTAAAAGTAATCATAGCTAATGCCTTTTTATTACAGATGTTATACTTAGGTCTCTCTTCACTTTAGCCATTCCACCCTGTTCACTTTAAGGGTAATTAAATGGCATTATATGCAAGCAAAATGTTATCCTGCGCTGGAAGTCAATAGTGTTGCCTGCGGTCATACTACTGCCTTAGCTGAATCTCGCAGTACAATCTAATTAACATTATAGTGATTGTTTTGGTGGATTTTCAGCAGACCCATTGCTTCAAACCCTGCTTTGCAATGCAAATGGGAAAAGAAATTACCTGATCATTGCCACAGGGATTATATAATATGTGTAAGGCCATCCTGAATATAAACAAGATTAGGTATCAGAGAGATAGTCTAGGATCAGATAGAACCCCTAACAAGGCCAGGTATCAGCATCTTAGTTACTAACACTACAGACCGCATTTCTGATTTAATATTAAATAATTCTTTGGTTTGGGAATTTCATAACTAGTCACTTTTTTTAGTTACAGAACACCAGAACTGTATATGGTTGAAATGACAATAAAATCCACTTGACTTGACTTGACCAGAAATGTTTAGGAGACATTTAAATAAATTCTAAATCCTAATGGTACCCAAACAGTATTGCTGGACCAGATTGTTTTCTGTGCCAACCTTTTAGGAACTGGATGTTATCTAAACATGGAAAGCATAATATATGAAATCTAATGACTGGCCAATCAAAATTCTTTGCTGGAAGCAGTCCTCTCAGTTCGGGGAAGTTTGCTGTGCCTTCCAGTTTGAATTGTGTTCACAGGTGCGAGGGAGATTGAGTTTCCAAATGAACCGGCTTCATGGTTTTTCCATTTAAGCCTTGGTAAGGTTGTTAAGCCCTTCATATGTAAGTCTGAAACATAATCCATACAATTCTAAGAGACCACATAGATGTAAGGAAGTTGAATTACCAAAACTACCCTGTCAGCAGGGTTATAAGATGACCTCCCCCACCATCTGCAATGGGATCCTCAACCCTATACATCCTGACTGGACATTGGGGATTATGTTGGGTACATAACGGGTCTTTCCTTTTCTTGCCTTTATTTGTATATGGAGAGTATAGGACACTGACTAGTGATGGGCGAATTTGTCCCGTTTCACCTCGCCGAAATTAACACGTGTCAAAATAATTTTGACACCCATTGACTTCAATTTTTAGCCGTTTCGCAATTTTAATGGGAAATTTGCGAAATGGTGAGAAATTGCCAGACAAAGCTGCAAATTCGTGTTTGGTGAATTTATTCGCCCATCACTACCACTGACCAATGATAACATGTCGGACTGTCGGACTGTCGGACACTGTTATTGCCAAAGGCTTAAAAATATATATGGGATCTGGAATGCTTGGGCTCTTAGGTTTTCCAGATAAGGAAATGTGGATCCTGTAATTTGGATCACCATACCATAAATAAAAATATTAGATACTGATTGAAATGGACTCTGTAGGATATGGATATAGGGTGTCTGGTTAAGAAATCCCATATCTGTACATTAAACATTTTTAGTTCTTTTATCTTCTGTAATATGGTTAAAAGGAAATGTATAGCAGGTATTTACTGATACTTTGCATTTATTATGACTCCCACTAGCCCCCTGTAATGCTGAGCTAGCCAGCAGTCTCTGGGCTTGCTGTCTCTTTATAACACTTGTGTTGGGAGTGCTTGTCTAGCTCCATTTGTGAATAATTTACAGATTTTATTTAAAATAATACAATATCCATTTTTTGTATCTGTACAAAGTAAATGCAGAAAAATATGTTTTAGGAGTGCAGTTGATAATTATGTAATTATGTCTTTGTTGGCATATATCTTAAGTTAAATAGCCTGCTTTAATTGGTATATGTAGAAATTAGCAGTTTCTTTTTAATGTTCAGTTGATGTTCTTTTCTAGAGCACTGCTGGCATTCCAGTGCATGATAGACTGTTAAGGGCAGGCATCAGGCCACTGGGCAGATGGTGAATTCTTGTTTAGGACACTGACACTGTTAAAAAAATAGCATAACGCAAGCCTTGCTCTGAGGGAATGAGACATACCCTATAAATAAGTTGAAATACACAAGGCGGTGTCTGTCTTAATTAGTACAGGAATGCTTTGGGCTATGTGTACAATGGGTGAAATGTAACATTATATGAACTTCTATACATGAATATGGCTATAGAATAGGTCAACCGCAGGGTTACTTACCCGTTACGACATCTCCCAATAAAAATGCTTATCGCTAAAATGGCATTGTTCAGTTTGTTCTGGATTTCAGCGCGTTTCCACCTTCCTTCACTTCTTCCTCTGCTCTGCTAATCCACATCTACCCACTGATATTTTTACTTTGAATGTGATTTAGTAGGATCACAAGCAGATCTGTAGAAACTTACTGCTCCACCACAAACACTCTGAGGCTCCACAGATGCTCAGACTTTTAGGTAGTATGGCCAAAATAGTCTAAACCACCTGACCAAATTTAGCATGTAGAGCCAATGATGAGACTTCAGAACAAATCAGTTATTGCATTATGATGACAACTAATAAAGTCACTGTCCTTCAGAGGACCAAGTACTGTAAAAGAGAGCCAACAGCTGCTAATTTCCTTTCCTATAGTTTAGGCAAGGGGTTTCCAACCTTTTAAACCCATGAGCCACATTCAAATGTAAAAAGAGTTGGGGAGCAACACAAGCATGAAAACAATTCCTGGGGGTGCCAAATAAGGGCTGTGATTGGCTATTTGGTAGCCCCTGTGTGCACTGGCAGCCTACAGGAGACTCTGTTTGGCAGCACACCTGTTTTTTATGCAACAAAAACTTGCCTCAAAGCCAGGAATTAAAAAATGAGCACATGTTTTGAGGCCACTGAAATCAACATCCAAGGGGTTGGTGAGCAACATGTTGCTTATAAGTCACTGGTTGGGGATCGCTGGTTTAGTGGCTTCAGAGAGTAAGAAGACAAGGTTCTTCTGTGGAGTCTATCATTATCCATTGCAGATGGAGGTGAAGGCAACCAGCTGTAGGCTTTAGTAGGTGACTCCTAAAGACAAACCTTTTGGGATATTCTATAAATATAAATATACAGGTTCTTAAAAATATAGACAGTATAATATATGTGCGTCATGATATTTGAATAGGGATGCACCGAATCCAGGATTCGGTTCGGGATTCGGCCAAGATTCGTCCTTTTTGAGCAGGATTCGGCCGAATCCTTGTGCCTGGCCGAACCGAATACGAATCTGAATTTGCATATGCAAATTGTGGGGAGGGCGGGATTTCACATGACTTTTTGTTACAAAACAAGGAAGCAAACCAATTTTTTTCTACTTTTTCCTTTCCTGTCCCTAATTTGCATATGCAAATTAGCATTCAGATTCGGTTCAGTATTCAGCCGAATCTTCCAAGATGGATTCGGCGATTCGGCCGAATTCAAAATAGTGGATTCGGTGCATCCCTATATTTGAAAGCCAGGAACCATGCTTATTGCCTTTACAAAAAAACACAGTGAATTTTGTATGAGTTTCCTAAAATATTTAGGTGTTTGATGTTTGTATCTGCCATAATCTGCTGTGTTTGCTTGCAGTGTGACAGAATGTCATGTTGCACATCACACCATCTCATTATCATGCAGATAGATGAGAATACCCTTGCTGGGTGCTTAATGCCAATCTGTAAATAGCAATTCCGAAAAGATTACAGAGCAGGCTGGAAAATGCATTTGATTCTTTTATGTAATCAAGTCAATGTAAAAACTGTGATTGTGTTTCTGATGACGGTTACAATTTGGAAAAGACACCAAGAGGCAACTGTCTTGATAACATTAGCTTTCCATATTGTGCATTGCTGTATGTATATGTGTGGCATGTGCTTAGTTTGTTCACAAAGCTTTCCACTCCAGCATAGGTACAATAATTGCCCTGGTGTGGCTAATTATATCTCTAGAAGTATGATCCATTAGAGATTAAAGGAAGAGTTTAATTTTAAACGTATTTGAATATGCGATAAATGTAGCTTTTTCTGTTTTCCTATTCTTTTCTTTATTACATTTTAAAATACTGTTTGGTATCCAGGGTCACTGACCCTGTCAACAACAATAAAAAAATGTAGGTATAATATTTTGTGCAGGTGCTCAGTTGTAAAAAGGCTACACCCCTGGGATGAATGGAAAATGTAGACATTTGGCAGGCATATGTAAAGGTTTGTTGAAACTCAGCAAGGGAAACAGGCAGCATGTTATGGTAGGGCATGGGAACAATATGACAGCAAATCTCTATCGATGGAAAAGGAGTACCTTCAACCATTTTACCCAGCCAGGATATAAAGTAAAGGCTCAGAATGGATGAGAGTGTGTTAAAATCAATTGGCACTTGGCAGAGCTGTGCACAAAAGGTCTTTGACCTGATCACAGAAGGTTCAGTAGAAGGGAAGTTTGCAGTGTTCTGCTGGACCTAACGCCCAAGTCAATTTTGTGAGTTCATTAATAGTGCAAAGTGTTTCTAACGTCTTTTACTAGGCCCGGAGCTGCTTCCAGTAGCTGCTGCTCTCTCTGCCTCCAGCCTGCTCCAGTCTGAATGTTAATGAGTAGCACAGCAGCTTCCCACCGGGGTTAGAAGCAATATCGTTAAGTAAGAAAGCAATGGCTCGGATAAAAGACCTTAAATCAGGCTCCAGTAACGTAGCAAATGTCACTTGAAAGATACAATTCTAAAGAAAAGGGTTAGAATCGGAGAGAGCAATTTAAGGACAATTTGAAAATAAATGAGGTCTCTTTACCATAAAGAAAAGCAGTCTAACAAATGGGAGAATAAACCCACAATAGTTTGCCTTTAACCACAGGGAAGCATTTAGGTTACAAGAGATTATAAACTCAATTACAACTAAACAATGCTGATCTTTTTTGTTCCAGAAGAATTTAGATTTCATGATATTTAAGTGGATACATACGGGCGGGGGGATGTTAAAGGAGAACTAAACCATAAAATGAATAGGGCTTAACATGCCATATTTTATATACTGAACTTATTGCACCTAAAGTTTAATCTTCTCATTAGCAGCAATGATCCAGGACTTCAAACTTGTCACAGGGGGTCACCATCTTGGAAAGTGTCTGTGACACTCGCATGCTCAGTGGGCTCTGAGCAGCTGTTGAGAAGCTAAGCTTAGGGGTTGTCGCAAATTATCAAGCAGAAAATAAGGTTGGTCTGTTATATGAGCTGATTCCACAGGACTGATTATTAAATTCTGTTGCTAGTTGCACTGGTTTCTGTGCTGCCATGTAGTAATTATCTGTATTAATTACTAATCAACCTTATATTGTGACATTTATATTCTATGTGTACTGTATATTGTGAGTAGGTCCCTAGGCTCAGTAAATGACAGCAGCACAGAGCATGTGCAGATGAATCAGCAGAAAAGAAGATGGGGAGCTACTCGGGCATCTTTGGAGACACAGATCTTTACTGCTAAATAGCTAATAAAAGCTAATAACTAATAAACATAGGGGCAAATTCACTAACCTCACATCTCCACACTTCACCAGGCGAAAAATCGACAGGAGAACGCTAATTCACTAAAATGCGAAGTTGCGTCCAGGGTGCCGAACGATGGCGAAGTTGCACTAGCATTGGCTAATTTGCATACGACGGGAAGTTAATTTTCAATGGACTTATATATGTTGCAGCAAATACATTACACTACACAAGCCTAGGGAAATCTTAATAAAATAAAATAGAGTCGTTATATTGCCCTAGAGAAATAAAACTTTTTGCAGTAAATCTGCAAGTGCCTGGCTCTACTTCACTTATACCAATATATTTGCCTTCTATGGACAAAGGCAGGGCGGAAGGCACGTAAAAGGCAACACTTGGAACCAGTTATTTATACAGACGTTATATTACCCTACACATGAGCCGAGTGTATAGTTTATGTGCCATATGTAAGGAAATGTAGGGGGAAGCCGGGTACCCTAAATAAAAATTTACAATCTTTTGCAGCCTATCACCCTGAAAAACTGAAAAGTCGCTAGCTTTTTTTTGGGCTTTTTTTTTTTTTGAGGAACTCCTACGCTATTGCACTTGCCTGGTCTGAGGTGGCGAAGGCAAGTCTGGTGCAAGAGGTAACGTTCATTAAAATCCGCATCTTAGTGAATTTGCGTAGTTATGTCCATTCGCCAGAGCGAAAATTCGCCTGGTGTTAGAGTGTGAAGTAGCACTACAGTCTATCTCCTTCGGCAGCGAATTTACGCCAGCGCCCGTTAGTAAATCGGCAAAGTTCCGAAATAAAGTCACGCTGACGAATTTTCACTAACGTTTGTCACTTCGCCCTTCAATGAATTTACCCCAGAATGTACAACATTTCTAGCTACTTCTTTAGTTTAACTTTCCTTGCCCTTTAATGTCTCACTGGCTGCTTAGGGGTTGCTATTCTTAAAGGAGGCATTGTATATAACCTTCATATTCAGATATATTAAGCATCCTTCCTCAAAACATGTAATGATGCATCAAAAAAAATTTTTGAAAGCATTTTACCTCTTAAAACTGTCATTATATCAGAGCTACAGAGAGATGTTTACAGGTCAGAAGCTAGGCTGAAATGAGGAGTGGGAGTGTCTATTCATTCTCCCATAGGAAGTGGTCACAGCACTGATTGACAGGCTGAAATCTGTAGCTGTAGCAGCCAAACTCCTCCCCTCTCACCCTCTGTCCTGTGTGTTCCCAGCCAGCACATAACTCTTATGCTGCTGCCTGATCATTCAATTATAAATATATACCTTAAATGCTCCACTTAAAGTAATAGATGTGAAGGTTAATACATCTGTAATAGTAATGTAATAGTAATGTTTTCTTTTTTTTAAAGTACAACAGTATGCTCCTGTGTTCCACAACAAATAGGCATTAGTCACAAATGTATCTGCCCAACTGGACATAATCTATAGTCCATAATACATTGTTATACACTATGCAACTCACTGCCTCTATTAAATTAAAAAAGTGTACATTAGTATTTACTGTTAGTATATTCCATAACAGCAGCTGTAGGTTTGTTTTCCTGCATATTGAGATATGATCAGGTGCAGGGAGTTCCAAAAGAATAAATGCAGCAGTTCTGGGATTATTTATGTTTAATTGCAGGGAGTTGTAAAGTAATAAATGCAGCTGTTCTGGAACAATTTATGATCAGGTGCAGGGAGCTGCAAGGGAATATGCAGCTGTTATGGAACAGTTTATGGTCATGTGCAGGGAGTTGCAAGGGAATAAATGCAGCTGATGTTCTGGAATTGTATAACATACAATAACAGATGCAGGGAGTTACTAAGGAAAACTGCAAATATGTTGATTGCTTTTTGCATACAACATAATATTGTGTAGAAAATTACTTTGGTATTTACACTAACTGCTGATACACATTGCCCCCAGAAAAGAATAAAATACTTTTAGTAGCAGATTATGTTTTATTTATACTGAAGTTTGCTTTTCCCCCCCCCCCCTCAATTATTGCAGGGCAAGGGAAAGAAACAAGCAGTGAAGGGAGGGGGGAGGAAATCGAGCAGGGCAGAGAGGGGGTTAAATGAACAGGGCAGAGAGGGAGAGAAAGGAACAGTTCAGGGAAACAAGCAGTAAGGGTTAACAGATGTCTGCAGTGAAGGACTGAGAGCGACATCACAAACACACCCACTCCTCCCTCACTGGCTGTTGCTCTGTAGCTTAGGCAGAAAGAGCTGGTGGCTCTACAGTCAGATAGTGGAAAGTCTTGGACAGGAAGTTGCAAAGGTTGAGGGCTCCCCTTTAACAATTAATGCTGTCCTTTTGTTAGCAGGCAAAGGTTTTTGGTTGTGCAGTGTCATGAAAATCAAGACTTGGTGACTATAAGGGGGTACAGTCTCTCGGTGGAACATAGTATGGGACATGAATGAAGGCTTAACTCATTTCAGCTGTAGAAGGTTTGCCAGAGACTCAAAAGGATCTTAGGAAATCCTTTGATTATTCAAGGTCTAATGACTTCATATAGTATTATATGCTTTGTGCTTTTGTTTAAGTCAGTTGGACAACTCCATGAGGACCAACATGAACACAGATACCTACATCATCCTCCACTTGCGTACAATATGCATGGGATTAGTGATCTTATCTGATCTTGCAGCTCAGTGTATACTGTTGGCCGTAGAACTGTCCATGTACTGTGACCTTCCCTCTGCAGCTCAACAGCAGTGAGATTACTGGTTTTATAATGTAGGTCTGTCCTAATTTAGGAACAGCAAATCCACCATAGACATAATGACCCAATACTGTTACTACATCTGTTTTTATTTTCATTTGCAGTATTTTTAGAATTAATGACAGTAGGAAGCATGGCCAGAAGTTACTGGATCACTTAGTCTCTAGATAGAGGTCACAGACATGATATCAATAGATTAGACTTTATCCATGTTTACTGGACACTCCCTGGGAGAGATCAAGAACAACAATGTATTATATCTGAAATGTAATTCCCATATTATCCCTCTACCAAGTAAGTACTATGTATGTGCAAACCTGTGCAGTGTGACCCTAATGCTTACTAGCACAAATTATAGACACATATACATATTCTATATATGTGTTTGTTAAATCAGCTTCAACATTGAAATGAGCGTGCTGATACTTCCATTTTATGGTGTGTACATTTTCAAGCAAATCATTTAAGCAGATCCATTATGTAATTTCAAGCCACATTAAGTCTGTGAAGATCTTGCTGTATACATCATTTTTACTGCTTCCTAGATCTCCAATCAAGGGTTGTTTAATTAATACGTGCCGAAAAAATGCCCCTGCAGGAGCAGACTGACTAGCAGCTTTACTGCTCGTATTCAGGGGACTTTCGGGTGAATTCCGCAAGTCAAAGCGAAATTACAATACCATTTTTGTCTAAAATGCACATTACTATGTATGTATGGTCTTTCCCCAATTCCCCTTATGTACTTTCCCAGTTTTAAAATGTCATGATAGTAAGCTTTGTAGCTTTCAGGCTTGGCATTTTAACTGTGATTAATTACTTTAGCAAACAGGGAGCAGTTTTGGATTCAAAATGGAAGATACAGTACATGTATAGAATAGTAGAGGGTCTGAAAATTATAGCAAGCAATGAAAAAGTAATAACAATAAAACCGAGCCCCTCAGACAATTTGTATTTTGTTCAGAGAGCCCTCCAACCAGATAATCAGCTGCAGGATGGAAAGAGCTCTGAGACTGGTCTGGTCCTCTATCTTTGCATTCACAGCTGTATGGTAGTTATACCACTGATTTATAACATGGAGGGTTACCCGCAAAAACCTGCGGTACCTTGCGGGTTGAGGGGAGAAGTTCTGGGTGTGGGTAAAGACGCGGGTCTTCTCAATAGCGATATTTACTCCTTTTTTTTGGTCACGGCAACTGATGATGTCACTTCCTGTTTACAATGACAGCACTTCCTGTTTTACCCCCATTTTTCTGATCATGTCTACTTCCGATGATGTCACTTCCGCTTCACAATGATGGCACTTCCCGATTCTTGATGATCAGCAGGTCGCAGGTCCGGGTTGCGGATAAGGTACTTGCGGGTAGGGTCGGGTAGCGGTTCCAAACGGGTAAGAATGCAGTTTGTGAGTACGGGTCCCAAAAAATTGACCCGTGCAGGACTGTGAATATATGTGGCATTGAGAACAACATATGTTATAGCTTCGGTTTGCCATTTGAGTTTCTGTGTAGCTGCAATTGGATAACTGCTAATTTATTTGCTGCAGGCTGTATACAGTCTGGGACATTTAGTGCAGTTCTGCTTCTGTAAGCTTGAATTTCCAAATGCACTCAGGCTGCCAAAGATGAAAATATGGGATTCCGTTGCCATTTTTCTTTTTCCCCAGTCCTCAGGCATCAATTTTCAATTTTATTCACCAACTCTTGAGTCTTACTTGTTGACCCACTTTCTGTAGATCAAAAGTTTCCTAAATCAGGCCTTAATATATTTTATATCAGTGGCAAAAGCTGTGGATATTGAACAAATACAATTTAGAAAAATAAATGATGTAGTATCAGGCCAAGTGCCTATTAATATAAATGTGACATTTTGTTTTCTGCACTATAGTAATCATTGTCACTTGTTGCTTTAATGGGACCTTAAATTGCCAGTAAAGGGTATTCCCATTTGAGAGATGCTTCTTCCGAATGTAATTGGTTGGTATATATAAAAAAAGAAAGAAAAAAACATTCTGCAGCTGGCATAAGAATTGATCTAGTGATGGGACTGTTTTTCTTGATATTGTTTTAAATGGTACAAGGCGTATGGTAGCTCTCACTCATACTGATAATATGATAAAATATAATATTGACAACCACAACTTATTTGTGGCAAGTATAGTATAGAAAAGCTTCTTAGACTGTGTATGAAAAACAAATAAATGTATTTTCCATTGTGGCGTCAATGTGGGGTTGTAAGAGTGCAAGAATACGTGTAATATTAATATTCCCTTTAGACCTTAAGAACTGAATGGGCTGATGTGTTGTCGATATCTCACTGCCGAGGCTGTCTGCCGGGGAACTTATTGTTTTCAATATTCCATTTATCAAACCTTTAGTGCCTAACAAAGCTTTGCAGATTCCCAGTGAATAGGCCACCAGGCAGTACTAACCCTCTACTTCCACCAAGCATTCACGCCAGGAACAGATTGGGAGAATCCTTTTTTTAAAAAAAATAAGGGCCATAAAGGTGTTGTGAAAATGGTTGTTTTCGTTAATAAGCACAGCAGTGTCCTTTACCACCGAAAATCAACTCAGTATCCAAGGGAAGCATTTATGTCTATAAACTGGTGCTCACAGATAAAACACCCAGCCTGGTGTGATAGGCCTGGCATGAATTATGACTGGGTGTTAGAGGATAGAAAGCTCCCTGCTCCCTCCAAGAAACCTGCAGTTTACAGGCAAGTGAATTTTCACTATATACTGGGAGGCAGATTTATCAAAGGTCGAATTCATGTGAATTTTAGTTTAGTTTAATAAATTCAAATCTACTCACAATTCGACTGGGATGTTATTTAAGAAAAAAATTGAATGTCTAATATTTGATCAAATATTTCTGACCTAAAAATTTGAATCGTACGAATCGAGTTTTTCTCCGAAAAAAAAAACCTTGAATGTCAGGAAGGCTATTAACATCTCCAAATGGCTCAACGGACCTCTGCCAATGACTTGTACATGAACTCGGCAGGTTTTAGGTGGCGAATATTGGACTGTTTCCATGGTCGAGGAGTGATAAATCTCATATTCAAATTTACATGCCAGTAGGGGATTCAAATTCGAATGTGTGAATTTTGACACCAAAAAAAAGGTTGAAAATTCAAATTTACTATTCGACCCTTAATAAATCTGCCCCTTAATGTAGGGATGTCAAACAAGTGTTATGACTATCAGACTGGAGCATCCCATGGCAAATAACTAGATGCTAAGAACCCACAACCAGTTTTTCCTCTGGTTTCTTTTTGGTTATGAGAAGGATTATCATCCCTATCCATGACCATACAGATTTAACAACATCCTTTATATCTCCTCAGTAGTTAAATAATGACTTTGTGTCCTGGCACAAATAGGGTGCATATTCCTGCAGCAGAGGTCACCTAGCCTCCAGCAGCCATCTGTTAGCTCTGGCAGACATCTCTTGCTGTGACAGCCGTATGGTCCAAGCTCAAGTGCACAGGTGATGCTCACAATTCATCATTACCCAGTCTTTGTTCACTCACTGACATTACCATTAAATAGGGTCATGACATTTCTTCATCCCTATGTAAGAAGTATTCCTTACCATATCCTGCTATAAAGGGAAACTGTCATCCCATGCAGAAAAGGTAAGTCACTACTCTGCTTTAAATAACGGGGCTGCATGATGTGCCCAATAGTCACAAATTAGTATCTACAGCTGTTTGCAGGACATTGTCCTATTATTGAATAATGTCCTTTTTCCCATTATTCCACTGCCATACTAAATCTACATCATTTCTAAAGGTGTTCAATAGATTCACTACCTCACTGATTTACAGTCTCCATGTAGTTATTTATGCTGCTGCAATCTAATGTGCTGCCCTGAGAAGGTGATTTCAAGAAGGCGGTCCCTACGGCAGTGCCCTCACTCTGACACACATTATGTTCTAATGCTGCTCTGTTATTTTGGAACTAGGGCAGATGTGTGTGTGTGCATTAAATCATCATTTGAGACATCCGCTAGTTACACAAGACAACTTCTGATAAGTGAGCTTAAACTGACATTGCACATGGTAAGATTTCGGAATCTTCAGCCAACTAGGGTCGTTCGCCTACACCTGACATTGACTTCAGAGACAACTTTTCCATTCCTTCTGTGGATCTGGATGTCTCTGTTTATGTGGAGGAAGGGGGCTGTGGTTGATGTATAACTGGGTATTTAAGGCTGACTCTATACTCTATACAGTCTGGGAACCAATAATGTGCCTTTAAGGCTTCATGTGAACTACAGTTATGGGACCTGTTATCCATATTGCTTGGGACTTGGGGTTTTGTGGATAAGGGATCTTTCTGTAATTTACATCTCCATGCTTTAAATCAGGGCTGTCCAACTCGCGGCCCGTGACCCCCCCCCATTGTGTGGCCCCCACATGAAAGTCTATCTGCTGTGTCTGCTTTAAAAGGTATCAGTACAGAGATTAACTGGCCCCTGCATTGTTTAAACCTTATTCAGGCTGTAATCCCCTGTATTCTTCACACATGTAATCCCCCCTGCATTGTTCACACTTGTAACACCTCTGTTGCTCAAGCCCTGTACTGTTCACACCAAGTGCTGCTTGGGTGTGTCATTCCCTGCTTTCCCAGTGCTGCTTGTGTGTGCCATACTCTGCTTGCCCAGTGCTGCATGTGTGTGTCATTCTCTGCTTGCCCTACACTACCTGTGGGATGAAAGCCTGGTAGGGGTTTGTTCTGGGGGTTTGTTAGCATTTGGAAATTGTTGCTAGGGGCCCCTAAGGTGTTTGATCATGTGTTGGGGTGTTTTTGTATTATCCACAGGGGATGAGGAGGAATATGGATTTAAGGGTATGTTTTAACATGACTTCAATTTTTCACATTCAGTATGAGTGATGAGGGATTTCCCTGCAGTGACCACCAACCATTTGATTTTTAGGTATGCTACCACTGTTAATGTAGATATGATCTTAAAAGCTCTTGTGGTAATGTGGGTGTGGTTTACAGTGGGTGTGGTATAAAAGGGGAGTGGTCAACAACGACTTACATTATCTGCCCTCCACCACGTAGGCCAGAATAATTTCAGCCCTCGGTACCAAAGAAGTTGGACAGCACAGCTTTATGTCTACTAAAAAATCAGATAAACATAAATAAACCCAATAGGATTGTTTTGCCACCAATAAGGGTCATTTATATCTAAATTAGGATCAAGTACAAGCTACTGTTTTATTATTACAGGAAAAAGGGAATGATGTTTAAAATTGTGAATTATTTGATTAAAATGGAGTCTATTGCCATTCAGTGAATTTGAGCTTTCTGAAACAGATCCTATACCTGTACTTCCTCTAGCTCTCACTAACACAAATGAAACTCAAAAGGGTAACCCTGACAAACTAAATCGATCAGTACCATACGGCAGCCGTACAGGTTTGCAACAACCTGATGACCATTAGATGCCCTTGCATTGTCATTATTTAACACTAGGCCATGATCAACTGGGATGGTTGCTCAGAGCAGTTCTAGCAGAAAAGAAAGATGTGTAAAATGGAGAGACTATTACTTAATGGTCATTTGCTCCTGTAGCTGCAATCTAAGGCCCATTAAAAGAAATTTTTACTGATAAGTTTAGTACACTACTTTAATATGTTCTAAAAATATTCCTTGGATTAAATTCTTCCAGAATTTCAGGTTCCCAGCATTTAACTCCTAAAGTGACATGGCTTTCTTCCTTCAGTGCATAATGCATTGCGTGCTGCAGCTCAGGGCTTAGTCACAGTCAGTGCGAGTCCTGAACAGCGAATGAATCTCTCTGCTCTTAGTTTTGGATGCAGACTAATTCCAATATATACTGTATATACTGCATGCTCTGATTAGCTTGGGGGCATCGAGCTTTTGCCTTGTTCACTCGCTAGTCTCTCTGATGTGGAAAATGAAACTCATCTCGGAAAGTATTTTTGGTTCCCAGTAAATATGAAATCTCTGCTAAACCTGTGGCAATTTTGTATTCATAAATTTTTAATGACGTCTCTGGGATACCAGCTCATTTTCGTGTATACCTTAACTCAGAAATGCTGAGAAAAGCATTTCCTACAGTTTACACAGATTTGTATCAGGCTAAGAGGTGTTTGTTCAGCATGCGCAGACCTTCTTAAAACACTATCGGGTCCGGATACGCAAAGGTTAGATCTTGTTTCTATCCTAAGAAAAGGTCAGACGCTATTTACTAGAGAAACACAACTATCCATGTCCAATTTAAATACCAAAATCAACCTCAGCTGGGTTATCTTCTTCACTTCTTCACTTACTAAACTTACAATTGGATTATTTTATCTGAACCACCCTTTTGATTCTAACCCTTGTCTCCAACCAGTGTCACACAAGGTCAATATTACAGTTATTTACAGTATTTATGTGAGCTCATTCTCTTTAAGTCCTGGCCACGTGGCTCTTACAACCTAATTACCTGCCATTGGCACACAAACACAGTAAGGTCCATTTCATACGAAGACATTTAACCAACAAGTATGTTTTTGCAGTGTAATTATTTCTAAAAGAATTGAAAAATTAATTTTGGCAATTGTACATCTATTATTTTAGAAGAAAAATATAAATTAAGTTTTTTGCTTAGAGTTACAAAGCCTCCAACAGCACTGCCTCTCATGCAGAAGAAATCCAACTGGTCTACTATCTTCTCTGTGCAGCAGGAGACAATTGGAGCACAGGATACATGGCACTAACAGTTACATCACTCTTTGGTACCATGTATACTTGCTTCCAATTGGCTGCACAGAGAAGACAGTGCCACTTATGATATCAAAGGAAGGGCTTCATGAAGCAACTGAGTGACGTGGAGTCTATAAGGTGTATAGGTGCAAGATGCATCTATTCAAAATGCTTATTTTTAGGGTGTCTACTAGAATCCCTTAACTAAGTGGAAATTTTTCCCATCCCCTATTAAATGCTGTATATGTAAATATCATCTTTAGTTTCATCTTACAACTCAATGATAATGGGAGGGGCCAGAACTAGGGTAGGCAGAAGAGGCACGTGACTAGAGTGCAAAGGTGGATGGACACCAGTCAGTAACCTCTTCTGCCAGCTTCCCCTAGCTCAGACCCTTGCATCTCCCATCTCTGGTAGCTCCTTTTGTCTCTTCTGCGCATACATAAATGCACATGTGCTTGTGCTCGGACTCTTGTGTCCCCTATCACTGGCAACAACTCTAGTATCCCTGGCTTGCTTGCTTGAGGAGGGACAACGTAGTTGATCGGTTTGCCTAGGGCACCCGACCGGCTTGGCCCGGCACTAATAGACAGCTTCTGCTCTGAATTACAGGAAAGCCATCTTATGCAGACTCTATATTAATCAAATAATGATTTTCATTTTTTCTGTAATTATAAAACAGTACAAATAACAAATAATAGATATAATTAATCCATATTGGTGACAAAACAATCCTATTGGGCTTAATTAATGTTTCAATGATTTTTAGCAGACTCAGGGCAGGGGAACGTGAAGCTACTGGGGGAGATTTAGTCACCCAGCGACAAACCAATTCTTCTTCAGGCGACTAATCTCCCTGAACTGCCTCCCTGGCTGCTAGAATCTAAATCGCCAGGGATGGCACTTGGAGCACTTCGTTTTCTGAAATCATCTGAAGTTTTTTCGTGAGGAAGCTTCGGACAGTTTTGGAAATATGAGCGCTCCGAGTGTCATCCCACCGGCGATTTAGATTCTAGGCGGTGGGAAGGCTTTTCCGGGAGATTAGTCACCTGAAGAAGAGGCAATTAAATCTCCTTGAATCTTATCGGGTGCCCTTACCCTTAAGGTAAGGAGATACAAATAATGGAAAGAGCCCTTATACACAGGCCCTGGGCATTATGTATTCCATACCTGTACTATGAAAAATTTGGAGACTTCATGCATGAATAAAGGCTATCTCTTATGTTCGATGGAGAGCAATCACAGAAGATGAAGTTTTGTACATAGTGTGAGAGTTAGTAGCACAGACTTGCCATATGATGCAGAGCTACAAATCCTAGCACTCCCTCTTTCAGCGCCAATGGACTACTGACACTTCCCCAATCCCTTTATTTGTTTATATGTTATGCCTTCACCAGTCCTGCTACATTTTGCCAATCTTATAGATTTTCTCAGTGTGGCCATAAAAACAGCTTTCTTTCAATATATGTAAGTGTTTAAACAGTAACAGTTCTGCCATTAAATGTGTGACAGACAGAAATTCAGTTGTGGTTGTGGATCAGCTATGGACTGTGTTCTCAGTAATAAGTATAATATGCTGCCACTTGTATTGTCTTTGAAGGGAGAGTTCCCCATCATTCTGTGAAGAGTTTGAGCGAAGGTTTCCTTCCTGTGGATTTTATGGACATGGTAAGACAGCTCTCTGCCATGGATGAACAAATCTGATAGATAGCTCTGCCTCTGAGAGCTGGGTACTAGAACTGTTCTAAACCTTATCGCTTCCTGGCTGAAATGAACCTTGGAGATCTTTTAGTGAGAGCACAGAAGCTTCTGTCCAGAAAAAACACACACAGATATTATCCAGTTTAAATCACTGTACTGTATGCGATCTGGCTCTGGGGAAGTAAAGGTTCCCTATTATTATTATGCGGCAATAGTATTTTAACTGTTATAACAAAGGGTTATCAAATATGATTTTTAGATGAAACACATTTCATGCTGATTGGCCTTTGAAGTAAAAAACCAAACTCCAAACAATATTTATAGTTAGCGTTTGTTTTTTAGTTTCTCCTCTGAAGCAGTAAAATAGGATTGTGTATGTTATTTATGCTTAGACTCCTCTATGTGTTTGCACTGATACGTAAGAAAAGGGGCTTCCATCTTGCTTGAATCTGCCAATTCATCTCCTTAGTTAAAAAGAGAAACAGCACCCGCAGTGATCATAAACAGATCTAGCTTTGGCTGTTGCTGTATATACAATTTGCTTGTAAATGCTGTAAAGTTAATTGGATTTTGATACAGTGTTTTATTGAAAGCCACTGTATGGAATCACTGAATTAGTGCATGTTAGCTACGAACTGTGGGACAGAATGAAACGAAAGTCTACAAAGGCAAGGGCACATTTATTGTGAGGCCAAGACATTTGCCTTTATTCAAATCTGTGATTATTGAGGAGCCACGGGTTAAATGGTTCCATCAATAGCAGATTTGTTTTCTGGAATCCGTTGTCCTCTTGCATCACACTGATCCGGGCAGGTAAGTCTCTGATCTCAATTATCTTTACATCTGTGAAATAAAACGGCAATTGATAAAGTCTCAGGGCAGCAGAAGAAAATCAATCAGTTGGCTGGGTACCTGATCTGCAAATGAATGCGTGTCCACTCGTGCAGGGCAGAGATGGAGAGAGAGAGAGAGAGAGAGAGTTTGGAAGGGAATAGAATGCCTAATTTATTTTTCCACACTTAGTTTGCCAGTTATATTACAGGCTTTTCCCTCTCACCGCTATGGACAAAAAACAAAAATGGGTTACAGTTAAATTCACATCAGTTTATTTTTTTATGTTATCAGCAGATAATTGTTTTGTGTTGTCAACAACCCATAGAGTTTTAGGAAAGGAGAAATCATCCTTGTGATGAAGACCTCATGTGAGTAGAAGATACATGCTAAAAAATTCAGGGGAAGCAGAATAAGGAGGGCTTTAACATTGCATATATAAGAAGCTTGAAAGGGAACTCTGCAGATCTACCTATTCCACAGCCCTCTGCCTTTGAGGAACAAAAGCAAATGAAAATCCTTCAGTGCTTAATGAAATATGTTCTGGCTCAAGATGGCCTTTTCTCCAAACTATAACCAGTCATGTTATATGATTGGTATGATAAAAACTGCCTACATGGCCCCTTTCTGACCAAAAGTCAGAAGCTCCCTTAACAACCAGTAACTCAGATATTTTTCAGGCAGGTTAGAAAATCCCATTGTAAGCCTGAAGTGTGATCCGATCGTTGGCCCAAGGTCAAAATGATCAGATCAGTCCAGTTTAGCCCTTTGTGGGGGAGTTTGAATTTGGCAAAGTCCAGTAAGCAGATGCTTACTAATACTAATAGCTAATTCTAAGCAGCTTTTCAATTGGCTTTCATTTTTTATATTTGAATAGTTTTCAATTTATTTGCCTTCTTCTTCTGACTCTCAAGTGGGGGTCACTGACCACATTTAAAAACCAAATGCTCTGTAAGGCTACTAATGTATTATTATTGCTACTTTTTTATATCTCATCTTTCTATTTAGACTAGTTGTCTTGGGATTCTAGACCTGCTGTGACACTGCATAATGCTACTAGTTGCCCAAGCCACTAAGATGAGTAAATTGAGACAGGAAGAGGTATCATGCTGTAATTTACAAGATCTCATGTCAAAGGTTATATTTTGTTGTGTATATGTGGACACATTTCATAGTCATATATGAACCTGAATTGTATTTTTGTTGTAACCCACAGAAGATACGGAGAGAGGACGCTGCCAGTTGGCACCCTTACTATGATGTGAAGGAGTTAATAAAACGTTTGATATGTAATAGTGCAGAAAGTCGAATCAATCCCCCCCCCCCCCGTACTCATTGTACCTTTGAGATATAACAAGTATTAGTATATTTATCCCCTAATAGCCATTTCTTCCCCTGGAGTCACAGAGCGGCTCACATGGAGTTTATTTCTAGGCTTTAAATAAGTAAATGAAGTAAGTGCCTTTGATCACTGAGAAGTGACAGAGAATGTTAGAAAAGCTTCAGCCCGTGAGGTTCTCTCAGATTAACCTATTCATTTGGCATTCTGAATAACATATCCAGTCCAGGCAGTTGCTGCAATAAAATATTTAAGAGTCTGCTTTAAAATATTCCAAGAAACCGGGCAAATGGTGTAAAAAAGCAAAGTAGAGCAAGCTTGGTTGTTGCAGTGTTTAACAATCCCATCTGTGAGTACAACACTACCTTCCATAGCTTTGGGCAGCTTCCTTACAACCTTTCAAAAATGAATGAATCTTCCCCAAATATTGTAATTAAGGACTGGCTAGGAATGTACGGATATGAGGCATTTTACTTGGATGATGAAGTTTGCCATATCCATTTCTGTCCTTGAAATATGCATAAGGCTTTTTTTTAAATTCCCCTTTCGAACATCATTTTACTTGAGTCTGTTTGAATGATTCATATGGACTTGATTCTTTATTTCTCTAAGGTATTTCTATATGCCGTTTTGCACTTAATTGGCTTTCACATCAATAAAGAACCTTAGTCAATCATTGTACCTACTGCCATGCATGTCAGACTGAGCATTGCTTAACAGAAGAGGATGATGGGGGTTGTAGTTGCAAAGCACCTTAAAGTCTGCAAGTTGAGTACCTTATAAAAATTCCCAGTGATAACTGTTTTATACCAGTAACAGCAGGTAATGGAAATGCTCCTCTGAGGGGCTAAGACATTGGGCTATGAAATCTGTAACAGAGACACATAGGTTATTTGCTGCTGCAGATCATTTGTCCTTGGGCAAGTCAGTTTATCTCCCTGTGCTTCGGGCAATAATATTAGAATGCACATTCTTCAGGACAGGGAATCCAATGGCCATAAAGCAGTCTATGCAGTGATATTCATCTAACTAGAAGGCCTTTGTACTATTTGTCATTTTATTTGCTGCCTCTCACACTGAGTGACATTTCAGCTTGTAATTGCTTACTTAGTTCATGTGTGTCCATGTGTCTTCAAAAAGAGTTTATTATAATAAATGGCTATTGTACAAGGTAGTATACATGTATATAAATTCATACAGCGTAGAAGGGGATTATGCAACAACCAGCAGGCTCCTAAGGCAATTTCCTAAGGCTCAGGTAGTTTTAGAAGACACAGTAACAGGAGCGGACACTTGGAGTTGCGGTTCAGGAGCTGGTGCTGCTATAGACAATTTGTACTTGTCATTTTTACAGAGACATTTGGCCCTTATACAAACTCTTTTTTTTCTAATAGCAGCTTCATGTCATGATCTCTTCAATAGTCAGGTGGATAACAGCCTTGAAATATCTTTTGTGACAAACCTGATGCAGTTTAACTTCTATGAGTTTTGTCCCTGGCTCCATCAGATGATGTGATCGCTATTGTATTGTGCAATTTCGGGTATACCATCCAGTTTCTAATGTCCTTGTAGATCAATCAATACCAGTGTTGTTACAATTCATCTAATTTTTATGAGAAAATAATAACATTTGTGGTTTGAGCCCTAAGGCAAACAGAACCAAATTTGCTCTTCCCAGAATTCTTATATTTAATGCAAAATAAAACAGGAGTACTTGCCTAAATGTATATGGTCCTTTCTTGCCTGTGCATAGTCTGGTTCTTTACATCACCTGGGGCCTGTGGAATTTCTTCACTATTACTAAAGTTTAAAAACAGGTTAATCTCTGTGTATTATGAGATTGTGATTGTTTCTCTAATTGTTCTTTCTTTCCCAGTAGTAAAAAATGTAGGTACTTGAGTGAGCAAATAAGAATACATTTAGGGTTAACATTGCAGTCCTTCTGAGACCTTTGTAATAGGCACCTAACACCTAGGGGGTTATTTACTAAAATAATCTCATTCATCTCATTTTTTTTTAAACAAAGTCTACCGAACTCCCATCCACAAATATAACTAATTCATCCATAATTCATCTTGAAAAAGTCAGAGCAAAAAAACTTTGCGACAAAATCTAGCATCAATTCGAACCATGCAACTTTTTCGAATTGAAACTCCACTGACACTGCATTAAAGTTGAAAAACCATTGGCGACTTTTCCTTTTTTTAAGTGATATTGCCTGCAAAAGTCCTATCTTGAACTTTTTTGGGTTAACATTTTTCCCCAGACATTTGAGGGCCATGGAACATTCATTTTACAGTGGGCTCATGTCTATGGCATTATATGATCTCTTTTGTCTTTATTAAGGTTCCTTTGACATTTGTAAAAAAAAATGTGGCCACTTCAAACATTTGCACCAACATCTCTAATAAAGACATCCATACAACTTTAATCTAAAATTGACCTAAGCGTAAGATCACTAGCGACTTTTCGCTAGGCATAAACTAACGCCAGCGAATCTTCGCAATGAAATGCTCGCACTGAAAAGGTGCCGCTAGTGAAAAGTCGCCAGTGTTCAGCGCCCAGGACGCAACTTCTCATTTTAGCAAAATAGCATAGTGATAACAAATTTGCGCCTGGCGAAGTGGTGCGAAGTGTGCAAATCGGTTGCTGGCGACAATTCGCCCTTTAGTAAATCTGCCCCATGACTTCTACATGACCTCGACAGATTTGAGAAGGAGTATTTTCAGATTCTGATTTTTAACAGCTTTGGGCTATAATAAATCTCTAAAAATTCGATTTTTTTTCCCTCTAAAAATGTTTTTCTCCTTTAAAAATCTCGATCAGAACAATTTGAAGTTTAATAAATAGACCCCTTAATCATTTTTTCCCCCACCGGAAATTTGTGATTTTCCTATTTTGTTTAGAAAGCTTTAAATAGTTGAGATTTATTAAGTGTAAAAACCATGAAAACCTCTAATAAAAACATTGCCAGAGAAAAATTGTCAAGGTCCTATAAAACCAAAACCAAAAAAGTTATCCCAAAACTCTATATTATATTAAAATATGTCTTTATTCAAAAATCATGTTAAAAAGATAGGCATACAGACCACATGGGATTCTGCCTTACGTGTTTCATACTCCCTGGTACTTCATAGGCATGCCTATGGTTTTGGATTTATACAGTATACCCTTTGAACTGGGGGCTTTATCCCAGAAACCACAGTCCCTTTAGATCATCCCATTATATATATTTTTTCTATGAAAAGTCCTATAGTAGTGAGTGGGAGCTGTGCTGATCCTATTGGACCATTTTAATTCTATTTGGACTTTTAGAAGTTTTTGGATTTTTTTTCTCTAGAAATTTTTTCGTGCATTTTTTGCTGTTCGTACTTTTTTATATGAATCTTTAAATAAATTCCATGACGTTTTTAGTTTTAGAGTTTGTGAGTTTAGTCGAAACCACTAAAACCCAACCTAAAGAGGCCTCCACAAGTTATATACTAAGAGATGTCCCCTCATGGGCAGTCATGTCACACAGTGCCCCAGCTCAAAGGACACGCCAACCAATTTATGTCACAGGCTTGCAGATAATAAGGGGCATTAACCTTTATTTCTCTCCAGCACCTGGGCATGCAGGTGCCTTACCCTTTGAATGATTTGCTGACAGAAGCAATTACGTTTATTTTGACGTAACAGGCGCAATTGTGGCATTACAGGGAAGAAAAATATTGTCAGAAGACTGAACTTTGCATGTTCCACTCTGTTCTTAAATGATCCTTAAAATGTTGTAATCTCCTGCCTAAATTTAACTAGAATACCATTGGGGCTATGATAGCAGTGGGATTTACCCCTTTAGGATTGCTTCCAATTCAGTTAAAGGGGAACAGTAAAAGTTGCATTCAGTCTGTAAATAGCACTCAAAAACACTCCAGTGAGTGCCATAACCTTTAGGTTTTACTCTCATATTATATTTCCTGTTTAAATGTCTGGACATCCAGTCCAAAGGCTGTAAAAAATGGGACCATTGGGAGGCATGACTAAGGACTAGCAAGAGCGTCAGATAATTTGGGAAGGAGTGAGATGAAATCATGTACAGGCAGTGTGAATAATGATGTGTGTATAAATAGCTGCTGCTGCTTAAATTTGCTGAATAAAACAAATGCTGATCTGTAACAATGCAAAAGATCTTTGCACATGACATATTTACATTTCAAGTTACTCCATTGTGCGTGCATCTCTCCTTTTCTTTAATTTTTTGCAGACTGTCAGACTAGCTAGGCAAAATGCAAGAATCTTTATGCACTTTCAACACACAGACTTGTCGTTTTGGGCTCACGTTCTACTTTGATCTTACTGTCCTTTTCTGTGCTATCCTGATAATTGGTTTTAATGACCCAACAAGACGCTAATGTGATGCTGCATTTTTGTATTAATCGGCTTCTGTCAGCATCAAAAGGAAATTCCTTCATACTTTGTCGCAAACAAAAGCAAACGTTGCCGTCGTTCAGCTGATTCTCTGTGCTTTGCTTTGGAAATTAATGCAGCGGATTCAATTTTGTAAACTTCAATCAACCATGTGTATATTGTCTGTAGGGTGTAGCTGCTGTTGATTTTGGTTAGCTGTACCCCTCTTCCAGAACTCTTCCACCTAAATAAGTCACTTGTGGAAAAGACCGAGGGGCAGATCGATTAAAGACTGGGTAATCCTACCAATTTCCTACGGCATTTATAACTCATTCCTGTCATTCTTTTGGCAGTCTGAGATATTGATTTGCTAATGTTGTATAGTAGGCTATGGGCAATGTTTACTTTATTATTCATAGCAGTCCTGGTCCTAGCAATTTATAGTCTAAGGTTTTTATATCATTGACGCACAATAGGGTTAATGCCTGCCTGTGTATTTTTAGAGTGTGGGAGGAAACCTGAGTGTCTGAAGGAAACTCACACAATCTAGGTGTCCAGTCTGGAATTGAACCAAGGATCCCAGCATCACTGAATCATTCTTTTTAGTCAATCAATATTCATTGGTATTAACCACTGGAGTGGAGGATTGCTCTACTTTGATCAAATGTGTTATTTTAAATGACAAATCCAAAAATTGTTATGTAACAATCAGTAAATTGGTATTGTTGACTTTCCTTGTCATTGAAATGTAAAGATCTATGATTTTAGCAGTCTTCTTGGAAATATGGCAAACCCTATATGTTAGAAGATCCAATTTGTGAAGCTGAATACTGAGTTCACATAATTTAGTATTCAAATTCTTCTCTTTATAACTCAACAACTTAAACTGAAACAAGTTGTTTTTGCCCATGTTTGCAGAACACTGTTTTCCATTTATAACGGAGTTAAAGCTCCAGTCTTGTGTCTTATAATTTGTTATATACAAGGAACGGAGAGCAATAGTTGAAAGGCACAGCTATCAGGAGGAGTATAATAGCCATATAGTTGACACGTTAGTTATAGCCTTGCTGAGAAGCTGTAAATATGACTGTGACAGAGAATACAAAATTATAGGTATTAATTGCTGTGTTGTAGGACAGAGGTCAGAATGTTAAACCTGTACAATTCATATCGGAAGAAAACTACCAGTGTTTAGATTTGATAGCTTGGAGCTAGAAGTTTTAGAATGTATAGGGCAAACACAGACATGCAAACAGTGGACTTGAGTTAATGGTGGAGTGTATAGCATCCATTTCTAATCTAATCATGCAGATGAATAATTTGAAACATCCATCAGTCTGCAATCATCAGAGGATATCCTAAATTCCATAGATTGTTTGGAAGGGAGGAGTCCAAGGGCAAGTCTGGAAATGACAAGAGTTTAATTCCTAAGTTACTTTGCATATATTGCTAAATAAGTTGGAGATACTGCAAGTGATATCTGGAAACAGAATAACAGAGTATTTAAGGAAACAGGACAGTGTGCTTGTAGCTTGCTCAGGTTTTCCTTTGATAAAAATATAGATGAAGATGCTGTTGCAGGTGCTGGATTCTCCTTTGATAATGAACATTCTCCTTCAGATTTACACAGCCCATCTCCTCCTAAAAGAAGAAGCTGAGCTAGACCAATAAGCCGGTGATTTATTATTGCATTATTATGTTTTAAGAGAAGCTACATCTGCAGTAAAGCTTAGCATCACCCACAACTTTATATCTAAGTGTACCCAACATTAAACACTCATCTACACAAATTACCTTTTGTCAAGTAGTACGCGTAATATTAGTTGGTGGGGGTGCTACAATGACATCTGCACTGGGCTTCATTATAACAGCACTGTGTATCAGTAGCTAATAACTGCGAAAAGCATTGAGTTCCCTTTTAACCTCTCCAGCTTCTTTTAGCAGAACACAAGGGGTTAAACTGTCTGTGCAAAATATCACTGACTGATTTGTGAGCTTGAGAGCACTACATGGCCTTTGAGGACAAGCTCAATAAAATTACTGCTTGAATGATAACTTAGGAATTAGAATTGGTCTTTGAAGCTAGCGGTCACTGGTGAGGAAGTCAGGACCTGGACGTGTTCTAACTGAAATGTTTCAACCACTTTTAGTGTCATTATTTCTAGCAAAATGTACCATTTGGGGATTGTTTAACAAGATTTAGCTGTGCCATAATGCTATTCGCTCATTCCTTTCCCTTCTGCAGTATTTTTACCGCCTCACTCACCTCCTCTGTTTCAATAGCTGTTGGATATAAAAAACAATAACTCTCCCCAGATATGTATATAATTAAAGCTACAATAGCATTTCTAGGGTGGATATGACATTCTACAAACAATTGACCTTCTGTCTGGTGTTTTATGATGTCACTAGATCTGCTAAATGCCATACTCAGCCTTATTATGAATACAGAGGGGTGCACTTACTGCTATCTATTATAACCACAAATCCTCGTGTCCATTTAGTTAATGCCAGTACTCTGAGACTTGGTTTCTTTTCGTGTATAAACAAAGCATCAACATCACGTATGTTTAAAGATTATTCCCACTAAACACGTAGAATAAACTGGTCTTTTCCTTCCATAGTTGCTAATTATTGGATAAAGATGGCCATAGACATGCAGATTCTAGTCTCGTTCGGCGCAACCTCCAACCTGCAACTAACCATTGAGATTAAATACAATAGTGAAATACCAAATCAGATGATGTTTTGGCTATAACAGCAATGTCCGACAAATAGTAGTGACAGTCACCCATTGATATCATCATATATCATGCTGAGATATTAGCGACTGAAATCTTCTAACTTGTCCGATTGACTAAACGACCAATCACCATAGTATGAAAAATATTGGGACAATCCACTCACGGTCTAAAAATTGTACGAAACAAGTTTTTATGAGACTTTATCTTTGTGTCTGGCCAGCTTAATTAGTTGTGCCGTTGGGATAATGATCATGTTTAAACAAATACGTGGATGGCTAAAAATGTATGCACTGATCCAAGGAGTGGGATGCTTGATTAGATTGGTATAGAAGTGTGTCACCATGAACCCTTAGGTCACCCAGGTACCCCACAGATGCACTGATGTGGGGGGTCCATGCATGAGCTCACATATGGGACTCATTTGAAACCAAACACTCTGGTAAACAGATGTTTTCTATTATTTTTATAGGGCCAACATTGTCCACAAAGAATGCTGTGCCATTTACTGTACATCAATTTCTGCTCCAGAAGAGGTTATAATCAAATCTCTAAAGCAGCTATGCACGGTATAATTAGTTTAATGAGAAGCATGACGTGGAAGAATGGGAGCATCCAACAGAACTCAAAAGACACATAGGAAGAATATAAAACTGTGAAAAAACATAGACTTGAACAGTATGGAACACAAACTCTGTGAGACAATAGAGCTCACTACTTTTTCAATGTATAATGATAAATTTATAGAAAAAAAAATAATTAAACTTAATTAAAGTTGCTTGTGCCATTAATCTGATAACAAAAGTAATCTAGACCAGCCATGGTGGGCTTCCACAATTCTTTTGTGTTTGGGGTCATGAAGCCATGCCATTTTACTCCACTAATTCCATCCCACAGGCCTCAGGTATCTAGTAAACTGGGGATCCACACAATGATCCAGCATTCTGGGGAAATCTATATGTAGACAGTGTCAATAGCCAATGGAACCATTTATTGTATTAGGCAGGAATAAACTCTACTATATTCTTCAGACTTACTGAACATTTCAAAGTACTACTTTTCAATAATCACTGCTTTTGCAATATCTATTCTCTCTGGCACTGTGAAGACCTAAGGATATCAGGCTCCGCTAAATGGTGCCCCTCTGAACTGTATCTTATCAGCATATTGGGAAGGGCAGACAAGGCTGAACCCTCTCATCTGTAGTTGCACTGTAGGGGTATGATAAGGGCTGTCAGAGGCATTCTGGAAATAGAGTACCTATCTGGGATCCTAGCAACCTGTAACTATTTGTTGACCTGCAGAGCAACCTTCCCACTGCTAGAACCAGATATAGGCTTTGTTTAACTCCTGTACATACTTCGTGGCGTTCATAAGTTTTTTTTGTCTTTTGTTTGAATTAAATTTAGTTCAAAGTGTTGAGTGGCAGGGGTTTTATTTGTTCAACTATCAGGAATATAAGGACATCTGTTTGAAAGTAATACAAAGAACATGAATACATTTTAGCACAATCTATTAAATGGTATTCTATTAATAGTATTTTTCTATCCAATTTTTTATCCCAGGGTCAGTGACCCTATAAAATGAATGGAGGAGGGCCCGAAAAGAAATAAAAAAAAATATACAAATAATAAATATTGAACCCAAACCAATGTACTTTATACATTCTTATGTCACTGGCAGTCCTAATTAGTATTTAAAAATTCAAAGCAGGGGAAAGACATAAAAACAAAATACAAAAGACCATTTTCTGGAAATTATTCATTGCAATGAAGATAATCCACTCCATAAGGGCTATGGCATATTCTGAGAAAGCATCAGGTGTGCTATGAAACTTATTTATAATGATATTCTAGTGGAAAAATTAGCCCTCCATATTTATATCTACTGAATATACAATAAATCTAATCATATTGTTCTAATTTCAAATAATGACGTTAAATGCCGAATGGAATGCGCTTCAGCCAAACCGACACAGATTGCAAGCTTTTCACGGCCATGAGAAAACAGCGATTCCAAATTAATTTTGTATGAAAATCTGTACTCCACTGTGCCACGAGAGGTCTGTTTTGCACAACGCCATGCAGAAGCTTTTGTGATTAGCAATAAAATCTATGCAGCCTAGCATCCTGTACTGTAAACGACATTGTAAATTTAATCTGAAGATCTCCAGAGAAAAAGAAATATAAAACCTCCATTTCATTTTTGTGCCGTGTTTATATTGCAGATATATTTAGAGGCTCTAAGCCTTAACCGCACAGGAGGTGTTTTAACGTCTGATAGAAATTGAGTTCCCTTTCAGCATTAACCCCTTTGCTGCTAGCGTGAGGAATAGCACCTGTCTTGTTAACCTCAGGGGTAACATAATTTGTATTCTTGGCTCCTCTCAGGAGGAAAAAAACAAGCAACGTCTGTAGCGTGGACTTAGCAGCGCCATCACCTTCCACTTATGATTAACTGTTCTACCCCTAAGGTTTCCCCACACAAAACCTTCTCTCAGCACATTTCTTATCTGCTATCAGGGGACTGTTTACTGCAGCTAAAATTCTTAAGCGCCTTGTCTTAGAGACTGATGGGGGTAATTAAGGCCTTGTTTTCCGGCTCTTGTTCTCCTCCATTGCATGTGTTAAGGGGGCTGCTGTCGCTCGCACAGACATTTTTTTTTAAAAAAGGCTTGTTCAGCAATTTTATTGCCTGTTATAATATACTTTTTCTGTGTTTTACTTGTCACCTTTGGCTTCCATTTGTTATTGTGGCTTCTTTGGTGACACTGGTTTAGATTGCTTGGGAAGGAAGGACCTCCTGGTATATGCAGGCTAGAAAATAATGTCTGCTGACTAGGATCTACTGCCCTCTCATATGAAACCCCAACTTTCTGTAAGTGCTATGGGTCAGGGGAATCACCCATGTGATCTAACAGGTGTGATTCTATTACACCTTGCTGATATTTACCCAACTTTCTCACTTTGGGTTTCAGGTTGTGAAACTGAGAATGCTCTTCTAATGATACGCAGGTATGAATGATAATGAGAAAGCGAGGATATGGAACCTGGGCCAGTTGTTTCGCTTTCTTGTGAAATTATAATTCTTTCGAGAACAAATGTCAACAAAATTCTAACCACTTCGCCAACTGGACTTTTACATAATGTCCTTTGCTTAGAACAAAGCAAATTAAGCACAAATTAAAATTAGTTACATACCATTTAGATTCTTTTCAGTTTTTGGCCAACATTTAAAATAAAAGATAAAGGTAAAGGACAATTTGCCACAGTGCCTCATAATTCACTTGAGAAATCTAAGACTCCTATAGAACTCAACAGAGAGTGGTGGAATTGTTATCTGGTGAAGGGTACCATTAAGGACCATCCCCACAAATCAGTCTAGGGAGTAAGTATTTATCCAAAAGACTTATCTGGCGAGTGAGCATCATTTCTACAGAGCATTTTTTTGAGCTATCATAGTTTCTATGGACCAGTCTGGAAGGTATCATTGAGTGATGTTCCTACAAACAAGTCCATTGATTGAGTTCTTATTCCTTATTAAGATCAATCAGGTGAGTGGGCAACATTCCTACAAACTCACAAGCAAATGAAAGCAGCAAAATTATAGGATGTGTTTATTGTAATACTACTGTTTCCCCAAACCAGTTTGATGAGTACCAATCCAGTGCACATTGCTGCCAAAAATCGGTTTAATGAGAGTCGTTCATTTAGACCAGTCCTGTCCACTGCACAGAGACGTTAACCAGCACCATATCATAAGCATTACTGATCCACTCCTGCCCTTTTTGAGATTTTATTTCATTTTTTATATAATTTTATATCATTTAGTGTGAAGAAGAATTCAGGCCTAAAATAACAGAACAGCATCATGACATGGAGTTGGTCAATGTCTCTGACTGTCCCCTTGGTTCCATTATGTGACAAACATGGAACAACCTTTTCCTATTCAGGTGTAGGCATGAGAGATAATGCATCAAACATACAGATATGGGTTATATTATCCAGAATCTTTGGTGCCTCTTTTTCCAGATAAGGGATCTGGATCTGGATAATAGGTTTCTGAATAACAGATCCCATGCCTGTCTTCATATAAATCAGCTTGTTGTATTACAAGTGTATTCAGCTCAGTTTTGACATACAATCAAGTGGACCATTATTGCATTTTCATAAATCTCAGTGCTTAGACTGAAAAGGTTGTTCCACATAAATTCCCTTAGCACTTTAAAATGCAGCAACATGGACACATCTCCCAGGATCTTCACCTGGGACTGCCTGATTCTGAATGCTCACAGCTTATAATAAATGCATTTATGCAGGCAAATATCCAAAATTCATGAGAACTGTTAGTTGTTCTGGATTTTAAATGACCTTGTGCTAGACAGGGCCATATTAAGTGGAGTGATTTACTTATATGCTGAAAAGTTATCCATGGGGAATATTGTACAGACAGTTTACCTGTAATGGGAAGATTGGTATCTGTATGAAATCCTATGGTACATGGAAATAAAAAGATAATATAATGTAACATAACCATGCAGCCCTAATCACTCTCAACTGGCAATTCTGTTGGGAAGTATGGCCGTGGTATTCCAGTAGGTGACCTTTATGAACCAAACCAAACATGCATAGAAATGTAAATACATTGTTATTCAGAGTTAATTTGGCCAGATTTATAGAAACTATAATTTAGACAATGGTTTGCCAGGGCTGTGAATCATAAAGAAAAAGATTACCTTTAAATTGACTTTTACTAATTTGTAGACAGCGATAGTCTGAGACAGTTTGATGTTGGTCTTCAGTTTGACTTTTGAATTATTTGGCTTATTGGGATTGTTTAGAATTTCAGCAGCTGTCTGGTTGCTGGAGTCCACATTACTCTTGGTAAAAGGCAGAAATCATTAGGTGTAACTATAAACATAAAGGCAACTTGCTAGGTTGCTAAGAAAAAGTCATTCTATAGTATGCTAAAAGTTAGCTTAAGGGTTAACTTTCCCTTTAAATGTTCAATGGTCATTGTGAGAATTCAGTCATATGGCAGAAGTGAGAATACTTTTTCCAACGTAAAAAAAAGACACCCAGGGTAACGTCAAACTAGTATTAGCGAATAATTTCACAGCAGGGATTTTCCCCACAAAATCATTTCTGGTGCACTTTGGAGCACAGTGGCTCTGGTGCACTGGGGAATTGGATAGGAGTTTCCAGCGCATATTAAAGGAGAACTAAAACTTAAATAAAAAAGTAGGTCAAAAATGTTGAACATTATGTTTTGGATTTCTACAGTAAATCATCCCAAGGCAACAGTCCTTAGCAGGGGAAGATCTGTGCCTCCAAAGATGCCCCTGTAGATCCCCATCTTCCTTTCTGATTCACTGCACATGCTCTGTGCTGCTGTCAGCAAACTTCATTTTCTCCTTGATGATTTGCGGCAACCCCTACGTTTTCAGCACCTGCTGAAAGCACACTGAGCATGTATGTGTCACAGACACTCCTAACAAAATCCAAGATGCAAAAGAACTTTGAAGGCCTGGATCATTAATGCTATAGAGATGCTGAACCTCTAGGCTGGTTCAGTAAGTTCAATATATCAAATATGGCATTTCCAGTCATATTTATTGTTGTTTAATTCTCCTTTAATACTGCATATTAATATTGTTTATTGTATATTTCCTCAGTATATTTTCGTAGGACAGGTAACCTTTCAAAGCAGAAGATGTGACCGGGACAAACACAGGGCAACTTTTGGTTTTTCTAATATACAAATGGATTCCTAAATTGCACTGAGCCACTGGGAAGAATGTCTTTAATTAATATCAAATAGAACAGTCCATTTTAAAGAACAGTCCCTTTTAAAGAACATCTATACTAAAAAGAGATATCACCAAATGGAGGGAGGGGGAATATTACATGGGCTCTTCAGTGAATATAGATTTGATTGTCATCTATCGACCCATACTTTTGAAGGAAGGCAAATCCCTTATGTTCCTCAAAGTGCCACCCATGCCCATAAAGTAAATACTGATCCTGCTGTGAGATCTGAACTCTCTCTGAGATGAGCCGCCTAATAAGGAATTTATGACTAAGATGAAAAATTGAGAAAGGTGCATAAAAAATGCAAAGGAAAGAAAAGTGATTAAAGCGCCAAAGAGTGAAGAGAGGGGGACTCTGAGAGAGGCGAGATGATTAGCATCCCTTCCAGACAGATAACATCCAGGAGTGCATGCTTGTGTGTATCAAAGATACATCATTCACTCTCTACTTTCCACTTTATAGAGACTGCATGCATTGCTTAGTACAGCACAGCTATTCTGCACTTTGCTCCCTGTGCTTTATATGTAAATTATATATGTTGCTTTTGCAAACTGGAAAAACATCTAATTAGATAGAGTTGGATATGGATAAAATATATTTAGATAGCGTGTTACACTTGATGCACCAAGGTTTCAAGTGACTCCAGAGCAGTAATCTGCCATATAATAGTCTACAGATGAAATGCTGCCCTCAAAGAAATTGTTAATAAGCAGTTTTATCATAAACTTGCACATGTTGTCACCAGCAGTCTGTGGTCTGGACTTAAAGGGGTGGTTCATATAAGTTCACTTTTAGTACATTATAGAATGGCCAGTTCTAAGCAACTTTTCATTTGATCTTCATTATTTATTTTGTATAGTTTTTTAATTATTTGCCTTTTTCTTTTGACTCTTTACAGCTTTCAAACTGGGGTCACTGACCCCTTTTAATAACAAATGCTCTTTAAGGCTACAGATTTATTGTTATTACTACTTTTTATTGCTCATCTTCTATTCTGGCCTTTCCTATTCATATTCCAGTCTCTTGTTCAAATCAATACATGGTTGGTAAAATTTGCAAACTGGAGAGCTGCTGAATGAAAAGCTAAATAGCTCAAAAAACAAATAATAAAAAATGAAAACCATGTGCAAATTGAGAATATCACTCTCTACATACCGTATATACTCGAGTATAAGCCATCCCGAGTATAAGCCGAGGTACCTAATTTTACCTCCAAAAACTGGGAAAGCGTATTGACTGGTGTATAAGCCTAGGGTGAGAAATGCAGCAGCTTCTGGTAAGTTTCAATCAAAAAATTTAGGGTTTCTGCTCCCATTGGAGGTGCTGGCGTCTCGTTTTTGGACACCGACGACTATTCTTAGACGTTGGCGACTATTCTTAGATGTTAGAGTTTTTCAGCATATTTTGGGGGCTGAAAAACTCGGCTTATACTCGAGTATATACGATAATACTAAAAGTTAACCCAAAGGTGAACAAACCGTTGGCACCTAGGTCTCTTCATCATTACCTGCTACGACCCTATTCTAGCAGAGGTAAATACCAGTGCAACATTGCAACTAAGGATGAAATGAATACACTATAGGATTTGGCCAAATCCTGAATCCTTCATGAAAGATTCAGCCAAATACTGAACCAAAGCTGAACAAAGACGGGGTGAAGAGTAACGCACGCACAGTGCACAGTTGAACTTCCTTGTTTGTGTGCCAAAAAGTTACATGATTTTAAGGATTCGGATTTGGTTCAGCCAGACTCTTGGATTCAGCTGATTTTGAATCCTGCTAAAAAAGGCAGAATACTGGATTCAGTGCAAATGTACTGTAACTGCTCATGGAAAGAGGAAATTGCAAAAATAAAACTGTGTCAGGGGCCTAATCATTGCACTGGGGCCCCAAGAAGGCATACATAAATATGAAATTGTGATATAATCCAATTGAGAAGAAATCCAGCAGAATTGTGGTTGCCTGTGGAGATGCACCTGATGCAATTGCAGCCGATGTGTTTACATATTTACAGAGTTACACTTTAACACTAATTGTATGCAATTGCACTGAAAAGTCAGGTTGGTGTAATTTTCAGCATTTGCCATCAGTAGTAATGTAATGAGTGAAATTGGATGTTTTAGTGCAACTGGATGTTTTAGTGCAACTTCACTGCGCCTATTGATACAGAAGTGGATCATTTCCAAAGCACACGCAGTGCCACAGTGCAGGGAGATGTTTAGGTATTACCCAGACACCCTGGGAAGCAGTGAAGCAGGCAAATGCCCCTTGTCCTGTGCCCCTGCTATCTGATTAGAGTGTGCTCAGTGCCATGCGGTGACATTGATCCTGAGCAGCTGTCTGCTAAATCCTTGTCACTTCTCTCACAGCAAAGGTGTAACCTGAGAACGCCCTGATAATTCCTAAAGGTTCCCATATGCATGGATGGAGTGAAATACTGAAGGGATTTTTATTTAACTTATTTTCAGTGCAAATATATAAACTCCCAAGCTCTTTTGGTTTTAATGGATAGAAACCCCATTCACTGTCCCTGTAGGCAGAGATGGGGCATAGATACATAGGAATTTTCTGTCTAACTGAAACCACTCTCACTATAATACTACTAGATACCCGTGTGGTCTCTCTCCGTGCCCCACACCTTATAAACTGTAGTCTCCTGTTTACATTGGAAGGTATTATTAGAAACTAAACATGGCATTCACATATTAGGGGTTAGTATTGCAGCATAAAGTTCTCATTCAAAGCAAATCTGGCACTGTAGAGTTTACTAATTTCCTGCTAATGACCTACCACAGACCAAGAAATAGCAAGCAGTAGTGGCAATTACAGGATTTGTTCACCTTCATATGATTTAGACTGTAATGTTAAAACATATTGAAAGTTAACGTAAAGCAGTGATTCACCTTCCAGTGAACATGTATTATGTTACAAAATGTCCTATTCCTAGCAACTTTGCAATTGGTCATCTTTGTAATTTATATATAGTTTTTTAAAATTGTTCTGCCTCTTTTCAACTTTCAAATGGGGGTCACTGACCCCGGGAGCCAAAAAAAAAAATTATTTTTGAGGCTACAATTTTATTTTCTATTGCTTATCTTCCTATTCTCTCTCCTATTCATCTTCCAGTCTGCCATTTAAACCACTGTCAGGTTGCTACGTTAAATACGAACCCAGCAACCAGATAGCTGATAAAATGCCAAACTGGAAAGATGCTGAATGCACATTTTAACAGTAAAAAAGATCAGTTGCAGATATGTTAAATATACAGTATTAATGTCTATATTATACAATATATCTTATAAGATAGTATCTTCGGATAAGATCTGTTTTCTGGTTTTATACATCTTGATATGTGACCATGCACAGTATGTTTTAAAGTATGTTTTAAAGCATAGATGAAAGTATAATTATTTTCCTAAAGTTTAGAGGACCCCCGTTTGCAAAAGAGACAGAAAATGACATTCTAAGCAACTTTCCATTATCCATTAATTAATCATCAATACATTTAAAGTTATCTGTTTTCTGGCTCCAACTCTAAAAGTGTCTTTGGTGTACATGTGGGCATTGTAGCAGGTTAAGAACAACTAGAGAGTGTATGTATATGTTTGGGAAGAAGGCATGGTAAACTTGCACGAGCATATAATCCTATGAATGAAAGTAAAATGCTTTTAGATCCTGGGTGAAAGCACATCTTGCATTTATCCTTTGGACACATATCATTTACAAACTTCATTCTATTCATAAATGTTCTTCTGCTGTGCTCACTTTCTAAAATTAGACAACACTGTGTATGAAAAGCACAACAAGAGAAAATAAACAAATTGTTTCATGTAAAAATTGCCCCTTAATTTGCTTTGGTACAAATGCCCCATTATCAAGTCAGCTGATCGGCTGAAATCCAGTGCTGGAGACTAAGAGCTTAAGTGGTGACAAAAAGCAGTTTTTCTAGTTCGCGGAAGGCTGCATTATCCCATTGAAGTCAATTACTGATAAATGACTCTAACCATATGGCTCCTAAATTTAACTGTATAGCGCCAGGAATGCGGCTGGGTGGGTAGCGCTACACTCACCTCTGGGACTTGCTGCTATACTTCTTTCTTCATTATCTTGAGCCAGAATCCTCTTGTGTTTTGTTCTAGCAGAAACTTTGATGTTTCTCCCTCTCAGTGAGCGTAAGAAGCCAAGAGATACAAAGTAAAGAGCTTCCAGCTGGGGGTCTCTGATCTTGCAGCACAGTCTGCACTTAAAGAGAAACTTGGCAGTAGGGAAGGTAACTCACCCTCCACAAAGAACGATGTGTCCAGCTGCGGGGATCTGGGGACAGCAACAACACAAAGGGACCTATGTATATAAGAGATGAAGTGCAAATTTGTGTGCTTTCATTATTTATTTTCCTTCAAATGCACCTTTGAGTATTTTCATGAAAAAAAAAAACGATATATATAGATATATATATATCAGAATTCCTACAGTTCTGTATTTCTAAAAGTTTCCAGGAGTTTTCAGTTGTCAGTTTGTTGGCCCTTGAGCTGCTGTTGTTGGTAGAGGTTCTTTTAGAGTTTGCCAATTCAATGGCATTAGAATACCACAGCAAGTTAATCCTTTTTCAAATGATTAAGGTGGGAAAGTGTCAGGACAGAGATCATGGGATGGCAGCGGGCTGGAGATGGAGAGTCATGAAGGGGTGTCTACTCCCCCAATAGTTTTGCCACTGTGAATGTTATTTTAATTGGCACAATTCTGCACCATTTTTTAGAGCTAGCATTGTATAATGCAACCATAAATGAACCCTTCACTACATTGAAGAAAGGATTATTCTCTGGGGCTGCCAATATATTTGCCCCCCTTGGCCAGTGCTCCTTTTTCATTTCTAAGGAACCATTGTCCCTGCATTTTACTTGCTGTTCCCAAGGTTCCATTGTATAGCCTTGGAATTCCTCATGCATTGTATAGTAACATTTTCCAGTTATAAGATATTGCCCAAGTACATGCCGCTACAAAGGACCACTGGAAATTAGAGGTAAGATGTTGATTCCTTAGAAAGTCAGAATTAAGGGTGCCTAACATTTTTACATTAACATTTCCTTGTACTTTGATATAAAATAATTGCCAGTGTTAGAAATACTGTGTTTTTGATGTATTCCAAGACATACATTGTGCATGAATGTGGCCAAGGTTCCACCATGACTTTATCTATCCTAATAGATGTTGGTGCTGAAATCAAAGTTCAAAGCATAGCCTTTTAGTAGAAACTCCTTCTTCCTTTGTGTACCATGTACCATGAAATGCTATTGGTTGGCCAGGGAAATAACTGCCTAAGTTATAATGGACTTTGGGACAAGCGGAAAGTCAATGGGTATAGTGAGGCTTGAAACAAGAGACAGATAAAATTTATAAGTGCTGGAAGGATGACTTTGTTATTCTGCTGTAATTTCTGGTACAGAATAGCGCGAAGCAGCTGAAGACTGGTGCTTATTAAATACTGTTAATAATATATTTCTTCATTCCACTTTCTGCTTGTTATTGCAAAGATGCCTAATTTTGGCTTTTGGCAATACTTTACTGCAGTTTTTCAGTTTCTTAGCCAGAATTATTATGGTTTATCCTACTGTTCAGCCATTTATTTATTCAGCAACAGTAAAACAGGCATTTTTTATCACTAAAAATATTCAATTTGTAACCAACTCAGTATTTTGGTAAGGCATTTACATGTTTCGGTTGACAAAAAATAGATTTAATGGGTATTGTGAGTATAGTACATAAGCATAATGCATCCCACCTCCATTTTTAGGACATCCGTGTAATTATTCCATCAATTGCCATTTTCAGATGATAATTGCTCATGTTCTGAACAGGAAGCAATTCCTATTAAATATAACAGGAACAATTGTGACATCTTGTTTCTTGGGGTACTGTGACAGTACATGGCAGAGTTTCAATACCTTTAACAAAGCCGCATAATCAGTAGCTACACAAAAAGAGTACAAATCCAGAGGGCTAAATTCTGTGTTTTTCACAATAATGAACTCCAGCCCGAGGTAACTCTGGCCTTCCGTGCACTTAAAATCATTGTATTGCAAATACCTTCCAGGCATGGCTTATCATTTAAATAAACTTGCTGAAAAAGTGGAATGCTAAACCAGTGGCAATCTAGAAACCCTATGGGGAAGGGTTAAATGAATGGTGGGAAAATGATTGGTTCCTAAGAAGAGAATACATATTTTCCAAAGTCCTCTACATAAAAGGAAATGCAGTTATTTTTTTGGCCCAAAATGAACCGCTGTTTCAAAAGACAGGCAATTGGCAGGTGCACAGAAAGACTGCTTGCTAATTATTTTGTAAACAGCTCTTGTGTTTTCTTTGAAGGTGTATTTGCTTGGTGCAACGTGTCTGCATGAATTAAATGGCCATGTCTAAATAAGCACAGTATGTCCTTCAGATTCCAAGCTTTGCTGGGTCCAACTTGTCTTTCATGCTGACTTGCTGGGCTACATGTGTCTAGGCGATTAAGGTAGTATTTTGGGAATGGATCTTAAATATGCCACCTTTTGCAGAACAAAACCAGCAACCAAAATGTCATGGTCCACCAAAGCATTTGAAAAATTGAAGACTTTACAAAATGGGACATTTGTCTTTGCAGCTTGTAGTTACAAAACACTGTATATGTGTTGCACATGCATGTTTAAGTTTATACTATATGTGGCTAGCCTTTATTTTCACCCACCAGGAACATCTTCATCTCTGAAGCCTACTGGAAAAAATATACAGCCATACCAACAATGCAGTGTTGTTTAGAGCTCATAAAGGGTAGGAAATTGATAAGCTAGATTTAACATCTGGTACAAGGCATAGTGTGTAGGACTGAGAGGTGCAAAGGAGCCGTTTACTAGACGTCTGCAAGAAGCATCACCATGCATACCCTATTGCTCCTGCAATGAAGAGTATGAGTGAAGCTCACCTAATCTCTTGGTCGGATTTTCCCACGGGGTATCCTGTACGTGATATCCCAATTTGGTCAATCTGTAGAAATATGTGGAGGTGTGGGACAAATCCAAGGCAGCAAACTGCAAAACTTCTTTATTGGGGATAGAGGTACACAACATATTTCGGGCAGCGCCCTTTGTCAAGTGTCCTATTGCTCCTGTCTCAGTGCCATCCTCTCCTTTATGAAGTGCTGTCAAGCTTGTTTTATTTGACATTGCAACTCCCACCCCATGGTAAAAGTGTTTATGAACAATCAAAATGGAAATCTCATAAATAAAATGTAAAACTCCTGAAGCTCATATTTTGTTCAGTTTACTATATGTATAAACTTTTTGTTCTCCAAGAATTCGAGCCCTGAAGAATGCAGAACTCTAAGTGAGTTGCTTTGTAAAGAAACCAGGAACGATTTCATACAGACCAACCACTAAGGTGCTTATGCCTGCAAGGAGTTCTTGCAGCTAATGATACCGGTATAAAGGCCATGGTCATTTCATTATAGTACATTAATGCTGTGCAGTGATGGTGGGTTGATCTGGGTCTTTCAAGAATGCAAGTGCTGATGGCAGATGAAAGAGTAGCATGTTCACATGTTTTCACCTTCTTCCATTAGTGTTAGTGTTAAAAGGGATTCTGTCATGATTTTTATGCATTAGTTTTTATTTCTAAATGACACTGTTTACACTGCAACTAATCCACTCTGCCATGTAAAATTCCTGGTGTGTAGGCGGCCATCTCAGGTCATTTTACCTGGTCATGTGCTTTCCGAAAGAGCCAGTGCTGCACTATGGAACTGCTTTCTGACAGGCTATTGTTTCTCCTACTCAATGTAAATGAAGTAGTCACAGTGTGACATGTATTTTTACTGTTGAGTGCTGTTCTTATATCTACCAGGGGGATGTTATCTTGTGTTAGGGAGCTGTTATCTGGTTACCTTCCAAATGTTCTTATGTTTGGCTGCTGAGGGGGTGATATCACTCCAATTTGCAGTGCAGCAGTAAAGAGTGAATGAAGTTTATAGAATGGAAAACATGTTAAACTGACTATATGTCAGCACTATTAACTGATGCATTTTGAAAATAAAATGTATTCCCACGACAGTATACCCTTAAGGGGTTTAAGGTGTTCAGCTGCAAGCATGACAGGACAACAAAAGTTAGTATTTGGCTTCCCCTGTTTTAGGAAAAAAAAAAAACCAGAATGATAGTAGCTTATTGTCTCACCTACGCTACAAAAGCTGTTTTACAGGCGCACTTTGATGCAAAGGGGATGGTACCAGACTTCTCTATATCAGGTGGAATACTGACCCACCCTTGGCATTTAGTGAATAATCCAGTCAAAATGAATGCTCGGTGTCATAAAAATAAATACTGTATTTTGTGTTGCAAACAGAAATATATTATATTACAACAGTTTTGTAAACAGATTCTCTTTAATGAAGATGAAGGTTGAAGATTTCTCTTCATTTGTGGCACAGGGAAGCTTAGTTCCCGATACCCATACCACTTTATTTCCTTTCCATGATCCTATCTAAATCAGTGGACGCTATTCACCTCTTTAACAAGTTCCAGTGCAACAGAGTAACACCCGGGCAAGAGTAAGCAATGACTTGTGCTACAGAGTGTCACCTTGCTGCCAGTACATTCTCAGATTAGCAGTTCTTTTAGTTGACTCATTTATCAGAGGTAAACCAGTGCTCCTCGGAGCAAGAAAGACACCAGTCAGAAAGGTTATTGAATTTTGCCTAAAGATAAAAAAAATGTTAATTTAAACAGAGCAAAGACATCCAAAGTACCCTTAAAATATTTATCTGGAAATATTGTAGGGCACTAATTTTAGACTGTGTAAAATGTAAACATGTGATGTTATTAATAAGTAGCTGAACAATGAAGTGAAGTAGATTTCTTTTCAGATTGGATAGACACTAAAAACAGATGATCAGTACTGCAGTGAATTCTCCTACTTTCCTTCTTCTCCTCAAACTCACCAGTTATTGCCAGATATTAGTACTGTATGTATCATAGCCTGTCAAATTTGCCAGGCTCTTAAAATATGCTAGTAGTTGATAGAACTTTCTATAGAATGAGAGGGTTAAATATCCCAAGTGTGTATTGAAAAGGCAAGTGTGTATTTAAAAGGCAAGCATTGCTTGGACATGTGTGGATGGCCAAATTGCACTAATTTGATAGACTGACTTGTAAGATGACAACTCTACAGGAGTGTTGGGAAATGTAGCCAATGCACTTTAGGAGCTGACTTATAATTGTCTGTTAAGGTCCCCATAGACGCAAAGATTTTTCATGACGAATGACCGATTTTAGCGAAATCCAACCAATCCGTCAAATTATCGTGAAGTTAGTGGGAATTAAACGATCATACACATTACAATTTTTTGTCTGACATCTGTCAGAAAATTGATCGGCCAGGTTAAAAAAAAATGTATTGTTCCCAGTGCAATCTATCTATGTTTAGTTGATGGACAAATCGTACATTTAAACGATTGTTTCGAGATAATCGTGGTCTAACGATAATGAAAAGATCTTTTAAAAATCTTTACATCTATGGCCAGCTTTAGTCTTTATTTTCTAACAGATTTCAGGCTTGCTTTAAAGTGAATTGTGTCCTGGGTGAACTATTGCAGTCAACGCCTCTCTCCAATTAGAAGACTGTCATGATTTTATAAATCTGCCATGATATTATCAATGAGAATATGTCAGGAACCGATAACCTTTGGTACAAAACTGTTGATGTGCTATGAATCCCAGAATCCCCTTTGTCAAGGCAGTTGTCAGGGAAGGATGCTGGGAGCTGAGATTCGGCAACAACCGCAGCCCAAAAGTTTGCCCTTTGCTGATTTACTCTATTATCTCTTTATTCAATTACATCTCAGCGCTATTACATTGATTCATTGCTGCATTCATTCCGTTGCATTCCATATTCACTTGCCATGGCTTTGTTATCTCCTATAAGTGACAGGAGCAGCCTATCTATAAGTTTGCCGTTACCTCCGTGATTAATTATGGTACTTCACGTGGATTTGTTAATAATAGTTTTTAAAACAGTCTATTATTCCTCAGTGAGTCCATTGGGTGTTTGCATATCTCAGAGCCAATCTAAGCTGACTCAATTTCTAATTAAATTCCACTTTTTTTTATCGGAGTGGAGGTGAGACGGGTGCTCTGGGGACTTCCGCGTTCTCTGACTCTGATGGACTGTTGAGTGACTTATTGCATTGTTAATTGCTTCCCCTTCATCAGAAACCTAAGGGGCTGCAGAGCAGTACAATGAACTTAATAAAGGCAGAGAGTGGGATTTGCCTTGCCTCTCTTTCTTTCTCTGCATTTGAATTTCACGGTAGGCCGCACTGGCAGTCAAGGGGTTACAAACGTGAGCATTTCATTGTGCAATTTATGAACCAGATCAAATGAGGTCATTAGGCACATTGACTGGAAGATCTCTCAGGGCAAGCTGCCCTTCTTCTCAGTGTCATTTGCCTCCTGCCCTAATAACAACTCTTTTCAACACTTTTTCCAGTTGCCTGTACATTAGAAAGCGTAGGCAACTTATTAGGAGCTGCATATTCTGGTTTTGTATAACCAAAATCAATACATACATATATTAATGGGTCCCAGCATGCACACATACTGCAAAGTCATTTATCATAACCTGACACTACAGGTGTTAACAAAGCATACAATATATACTGTAGCAGAACATCAATACATCATGGGGATGATCATGCAGAAATCATTTATTTAAGCACTCTATACATTTCACAGGATACTTCAAAAAATAAAGTTCTACTAGATAATAAAACAAACTACAATTTAAAGGGACCTACATTATAATTCAGTAACCAATAAGTCTGAAATGTATGTAGTTCAGTTGTATACGTTATGGAACTATAGGGTTTAAAAGAGGGTTAGGTGCTAAGTACAGTATGTGTAAATCTCAAAAGCAAACTCACATGTAAATACCAGTATAATCCACACTATGCATTAGCAATGTAAGTAAGACTCTCACAGTCTCACTGTAAAAAGCTTATAGCTAACAAATATTCATTATTCTCCTTCATCACAGGTCAGTGGAAAACGTGTATACTTATATAGATGTTAATGCATGAATCCTCAGAAATAAATCATACCACTGTATATCGCAAAGAGGGGATGTCATTTTAAACTGGCAATATTGGAACATATCTATGTTTTGTTAGAATTAAATAAATTACACAAAAATCTTTGATTAAAATGTCAGTGTATATCTGACCATAATGGATCAGTGCACTTCACCTGAGCAGTGACATCTGGAAGGTGAATGGGAAACTTTTTTGCCCTTTGAAACATTATTTATTTGGTTGATATGAATCAGCAGCTCTTAAAAATCTATAGGGCAAAATAGTATTAATGAGTCATTAAAATGCAATAAAAGAGATAAAGAGCAGTCATTGGTGCATTAAGCATGCGGTAGCTATGCACAGGTAAATCACAGGATAAATATAACAGAAAAGCCCAGACTATGCCAGAGGATGTAATTAACACTTACATACAGTTTACAGACTTGTATATTTGTGGGTAACATGTGTGCCAAGTATCAAACATCCATCCAATGAGAAGAGATCTAAAACAGTTGCCAATATTTTATTTTGATTTTTCCCCAAAAAGTTGTGATACAGTACACCCACATTCATATTACCCATGTAATGGAAACATGCAGCCTGTTTGGTAGTTGCCAACATCACAAATGCTAGCCGTATGGGCAAAAAACACATGCAAAGTAATTACAAAAGGGCTCAATCAATTCAATCATTAAATTAATTCAGGATCAACATAATTTCAGTTAGGCACTAAATAAGATGGTAAGCTCTGCAGGACAGGTCTCATTGTGCCTGATACATTCTTTGTAAGGCTCTGCATATGATTTGTAGTGCTTTGTAAATATAAAGTTTATGCAGTTCACAAATTGTTCATATAAACACATACACCATTCTATTCATGTACAATACAAAGAAACAGAATATATAATAGCGGTTTTGCTGAGCACTGGCCAAATTGTTTGAATGGTTAAATAGCAGTTGCCTAGCTTTCTGCTAAAATCCATTTATATGGCATATTATGCCCATATCTCTTAGCACCTTCGGAGGAGATAAGTACCCGAGAAACAATTATTTCCGAGTGATATTCTGCTGAATAATAGAGCCAGTTGTTTCTATTGAACACGCAGCAGCATCAGGGGGAAGGGGCAGTCATTCAAGAACCTTGGGGTTAAGGCTTGCAGTTCCCTGGGTTATACTTTATCCATTGAACAGCTGTAGAAGATTCTGTTCTTTGTCTTTATATGGAGAACATAAACTAAGCCCACGGTGCTCTGGCCGCAGACATGGAATAAATTTCGCTCCCCATTGGAAATAATTTATTGAGTGTATTACAGAAGCTGATAGTTAATTTTCGGTGAGGGATTGAGCAAGGGACATAAACAAGGAAAATGAAAAAGTCTGTCTTTGTGTGGAGGCACAGAAGCTTTATAGATGTCACCAAACATAAAGCATGGGGCGGGATCCTGCGTGACTGATCTTTATTTCCATTGCTTTTTGAAAGTCATTCATGGACAGCCAAGAGGGCTCATTTATGAGCGCAAGTGCAATGAGCAAAGTGCATTTTTGTTTGCAACTTGATATGTTTTTATTCTTAATGCAGTGATTCCCCCACAATTCAAACAAAATTCATGTCACAAGGTGGTGATGAACCTGAGCACAGCAGCACATGTGCTTTGACATGAATTGGACACAAATGTGCAAAAAATCTTCATTGTCATTTTTGGTGCTTGCCATCAAAATAACATTGGTGTCCAATTCTGTAGGTGCATGTTCACTGTGTCAGTTAATACAGGCTGCTGTGGGAACCCCGTAGTTACCCTGTAGTTTTTAGACTGTACAAAGAAACTGCATACAAATAGTGCCTTGGGCACAATCAAACCCAAACGATTAGTGGTGTTATGTTGAGGTCTATGTCCATGGTTTAATAGGGATCTCCACCAAAAAACTGTTTTGTGAATAATAAAAGAAAATGCCATTCTATGCAACTTTCCAATATACAGTAATTGCAAATTATCAATGGTTTTAAAGTTATTTGCAAATGTAAACAACATAGCAGAAGCCATCTCTAATATATATATATATATATATATATATATATATATATATATATATATATATATATATATATATATATATATGCAAATTGGAAATATACTGTATGTATATTGGAGATCATCTTCAAAGGTAATTAAAGGCATTTTAATCCTTGAAGATATGAAAAAGAGAAATGACTGTGCTTAGAAGACTTTCTCTGGCTGTTTAGAGTAAAGTTCCTGCACTATAACAAGAAATACTGTGTTCCAGCAGGGGTGGAAATCTTGCTTAAATGAAAACAGTTCTCTATTTGGAAGAATGCTGGCTTGAGAAATAGATTCTTATGTATACGTGTACAATATATAACCTTATAAATGCCTGTTCTTTAACCCTCTGGCAATTTGTGTTACTCCTTTTGTTAGTCGTGACTCATCCTCCATATAACTGCATCATGTGAGGCTCCCTGCTGCAATGTCCCATATAACCCATCCTAAGCATTCTATTGTTTGCTCTATATAACCTGTGCTGTATACAGTAAGCACAGCAGTGCAGCCATTCTCCATTATGTTGCTTCATATAATCATTTCCATGTAATGCCTTCCATTAAACTCTGTACCCTCTAGTCTCCTTTTGTTGATAATCTCACACTGTTCATGCTATACATTGGCTTTTCTTAACTTCTCAGGAAATCTCAAAATTGCTTGCCAATCTTAAATCATATTTTCCTACACAGGTAACATACATGAAGGCCCATTATCTGTGCTCCATGGTATGTAGGCTAATATAGACCATTGGCCGCTACTTGACCATAAATTTGTCAACCCAGTCAATATCTGATTAGGCTTGTTCAGATATCGATCACTTTGGAGAAAAAAATGAGTTATTAGGTCTGTGGTCCTGTTGTTGGCCCAGGACCCAATTAGTGTCATTATTTTGGGTATTAATATTAGGCAAACTGGGTAAAGATCTCCACTGAATTTGGATAAAATATGGCTAGTTTGGTTTAGGCAGCACTCTATACAAGAAAGTCAGGCAGGGGAAGCACAAAGGCTATTGTACCCCTTAACACTTTGCACTTACTCCCCAGGATTGAAAGATGAGCCTATTATGTATTAACTTAAATGTGTAATTTAAATTTGTATTATTTTGTCAAAAAAAAAAAAGAAATTCAAATTCAATCCCATTAAAATGCAGTTTTTACAGCTAGTTCAGTAGAAATCACATAAATCTGGGCAGTTTACCCAGTGTGCATAGCATCAATTTAACTACAGTGAATAAAAACAATATAATTAACAAAATTAGAAAACAAAAAAGAAAAGAGTGTTAGATTTAGTTTTGTGGGATAAAACTTGATCAATAAGTCATAAGAGTATGGGGTTGCTGGTTATGCCATATTTATATTTCTAAGATCTAAGAAAAAGAGGGGATGTTAGGGATCAAAAGAGAATGGAGCTCCCATGGTGACCAAACCTTCAGAAATTGGGGGATTCTATTCTGGATAAAGGCAATATTATATTCAGTCTTTTGTTATATTCGATTCTGTTGTCAATGTGCAAGGCATTTAGTAATGTCTGCACATCTCACCACAATGGCTATATGTGCGGGCAGTCCCAAAATATGTGGAACAGAATACCTGGTGTAGTACAGCCTCTTCAGCATAATTGGGAGACTGCAGGAAAAAGCTTATGCAGCCTGGAGAGATACAAGAACATCAGTATTTTATGTATGTTTTTTTTTTTTTTTTGCTTAACACAGGTAACACTTGTTTTGGCATTGAGCCAAATATACAGAACGACTAATCTTCCATAGAGATTTCATGTCCAAGCGTAGCTTCCCACTTCGTCATATAGTTGTGCTTATACCCAGATGAAAAGGGGGGCAGTGATTAGTTAATAGAGCTTTGATATCAGCCCCTTTTGAGGCAAGCCTTGTAGAGCTGGTTATTCAAAAGGGGTGGGAAAATTCTCTCCAACGGATGTGTCTTAGTTGGAATACATATGCCAGAGTATGAAAATATCTGGGCTTTGGTCCTCATTTGGTCTTAAAGAGGAGCTTAATAAATCAGAAATCTTAAATAATGAGGTTGGCCCTCCTGGTTTACATATTGGTTGTGTTATTGCTGGCTGAAAGTAGGGGTTGCCTAAAATTGCTGTCACTGGAGAATAAAGTGTAGACAATTTGTATTTAACCTTAAATTTTCTTCATACTGTAGGTCTAGCTTTATTAGAAGGAAAGTTAACTCTTACAATAATAAATGAATACTCAGACTCTACAGTCACACAAGGTATCAGTTAGTTATAATAAGGAAAAGAAAAAGAGAAAAGAAACCTTGTTTTGTAACTGTATCAAACACTACACCTCTGTAGTTCACCCACTTCTCTCCACATATAGTTTCGGTTTGTTGTATAATTTAACAAGGGAATCCTTAATTGTTACAATAATCCAAACCGAAACTATGTTGGTAATCTTAGAAATGAACTGATAACACCAGATAAAAATGTTACAAAGTTGCTTGTTGTTAAAATCTAGTGAATCTGACTCTTTTCTGCAGAATATGACAAGTCATATGCAGTATTCACCTTCAAACACCTTTAACCAGTAATTCTAATAAAGAAAAACCTTTACAATTGGTATTGTTTGTTATTTTATTCCAGTTTAACCCACACAGTCGATAACCAATAGATTAGGAGTTCGTTACTCCCTATTCAATCACTTGTGATTGAAGGTGCCGTTTATCTTATGAGGATTCAAGTTCATTCAGAAAATTCATTAAATTCACTCTCAATATTTTTAACCAATTTAACCAATAAAAGGTTTACTATTATAATTCATTAATATAAAGTGACCTGTTGCAACTGACGGTCTCCTTGTTTTTAGCCCTGAACCATCGGATGGTGGGGCGGGATTGAAACTAAAAATCTTTTTAACATTCTCAGACTCTTTTTACTTATCTAATTTCCTTTCCAAGGACTGTGGGGTTTGCGGTTTTACAGGTTAAGATAGCCTCTCTCAAACAGTTAGAAATGGTACTTTTGAGACCGCAGCCCTACAGGTCCTGTCGTTCTACATCTTTGTGGTGCTCCTAGGGACTTAGAAAAAAACTATAGTTACAATCTTGGGAGCAACTCCACCCTCTATACAATTTCACTTTTCTCAAATTTTAATCAGAGATCGATAACCAGGGTTTTTTTTTAATTGTGACCATAAGGATTAACTCTCAGATTTTAATTAATTTATGCACAAATCACTAAATGGAATGGTGAATTAATCGATTGCACATGGCACTTTATTAATCAGAGCACATAAGAATTAATCAACTTTGAATTAATTGCACAGGTCACTTTATATTAATGAATTATAATAGTAAACCTTTTATTGGTTAAATTGGTTAAAAATATTGAGAGTGAATTTAATGAATTTTCTGAATGAACTTGAATCCTCATAAGATAAACGGCACCTTCAATCACAAGTGATTGTATAGGGAGTAACGAACTCCTAATCTATTGGTTATCGACTGTGTGGGTTAAACTGGAATAAAATAACAAACGATACCAATTGTAAAGGTTTTTCTTTATTAGAATTACTGGTTAAAGGTGTTTGAAGGTGAATACTGCATATGACTTGTCATATTCTGCAGAAAAGAGTCAGATTCACTAGATTTTAACAACAAGCAACTTTGTAACATTTTTATCTGGTGTTATCAGTTCATTTCTAAGATTACCAACATAGTTTCGGTTTGGATTATTGTAACAATTAAGGATTCCCTTGTTAAAATATACAACAAACCGAAACTATATGTGGAGAGAAGTGGGTGAACTACAGAGGTGTAGTGTTTGATACAGTTACAAAACAAGGTTTCTTTTCTCTTTTTCTTTTCCTTATTATAACTGTAGGTCTAGCGTGAAAATAGTGGTCTTCAGTATTGGGATTTTAGATAATGCACTTCCTGGATGAGGTCAGAACCATACATTAGGATGATATACATTAGGATGATATGGTGTATACAAGACAAGAGTGCTACCTCCTGTAAACCCCTCTTATGTTCATCATTCATCATTCCTGATGCTTTCTGCCAGAGGTTCTATACTTATTGCATCTAAGAGGAAAGGGGGCACCCATGCCTCATCCCATTAAGCATCAATATCGGTGTCCTTATTTGAGTGGGTAGCTTCAGGTAAGTGCTCGGGGTAGTATAGAGTGTTTTTAATGCTGTCAGATATGGACATGCGAGATTTAAATATGTGAGCAGAGTAAACACATCTGACCAGTCTAATATCAGTCAAAAGCTGTCTCAGCATCTAAGCTCAAAATCAAGGCTCATTGTCCCTTTTTGTGCAGTAGATCAATTACATTAATAAATCTCCATAAATTGTCTCCAGCCTTTCATCCTTGTATAACCCTACTTGGTCTGCATTAATTAATCTGGGTAGCATAGGTGCCAATCGGTTTGCTAATATTTTGGAATATAATTTAAGGTCAGAATTTAGGCGCACAATTGGCCTGTAATGAGAGCAGTATGTGGGATCTTTGCCCTCTTTTGGTATCACAGACAGGTAAGAGGTAAGTGCAAAGGAGGGTATCGGTGAGCCTTTCAGAAAGCTATTGCGCTAAATATGGGGCTAAGGTAGTAAGGTAAAGTTTGTAATATTGATATGGGTAGCTATCTGGACAAGGGGCCTTGCCATTAGGAAAGCTCTTCAAGGTAGCAGTGACTTCCTCTAGGGTACTATCTCCATTCAAGATTTGGAGGTCTTCATCTTGGAATCTTTGGTAGGTTTGTATTCTGAAAAATATCTCCAATGATAAGGGGTCGAGACAGCTCTGCCCTGAGATTGTATAACATGGAATAGTATGAATGAAATTGTTTTACAATTTCATCTGGGTTATAGACTAGTTGTCCAGAGCTATTTCTGATTTATTTAATCATCATCTGAGCTCTTTGCTCTTTTAGTTTCCTAGCTAACAAGGTTTGCTGTTTGTTGCCCTTCTTCTAAACAGTTGTTTAGCCCAAATCAGGTTTTTTTTCTGCCTCTTTTTGTTTCAGGTCATAAAGTTCCCTGCGTATAGATAATATTTTATTTAATAAGGCATCAGAGCTATTTTGATTATATTGTGTTCCATATAGATGTAACTGTGCCTCCATGCCTTTTTCTTTGCTGATGTTATAGCAATAATATATCCTCTTTTATGTATTATCTTATCCATACCAGAAGTTATTTGATTCATTTTAAACTTGTGTGCACAGTTTTTAGAAACTGTGTGCTTAGGTCAGAGTTAACAAACAATTTTGTGTTTTCATACAATATTATTTGTGCACGCCACAATTTGTTGTGTGCGCTGGCCTCAAAATTTGTGTGCACTCGCACAAGCACACACCTTAGAGGGAACATTGCTTTTTATCCTCCCACCCACAGCTTCATATTATGGCTGCCAATAATCCCTGCTATAAGGAAAACAGCAACCCAATTTTTTATTGCTCTATGTGCTTTTTGTTCTCACCTTTATCCTAACACAGACCTTTAATAAGTGTCGGACTGGCCCACCGGGATACCAACTCCCAGTGGGCTCAGGTGTCAGTGGGCCCTTTTGCTTCTAACTATGTGGCCAATTTCATGGTCATTCCTTATTTCTTTATGGGAAAAATGCTTAATAATGGAAGAATAGACTAAGTAAATATAAAAGACTAGGAGAATAAAGGGGTTGAGCGAGGTAAGGAGGAATAATAGTTTGGAAAGTGAACCCTCTGTCTAAGGTTTTCTGGTGGGCCCCTGACATCCCAATCCGACACTGCCTTTAGTAGCATATTGTGCACCACTTGAATCTGTTTTTGGTCAAAAGCAGCAAAAGTGATGCATTTTTATCAAACCAGTGCAATATGTAATAATACGAGTCTCCTAACCCACTATGCTTTAGGTACCCGAGCTTATACGCTTGAAAAGCTGCCCTGAAAAGCTCCCTGTGTAATGGCAGCTCTGTAATTGCAAGGAAATCTTCTACAACAGACTTATTTTCATCTAATAAAACCTTGGCCTGTGGTTACACTGCATGCCAGGAATGTTATATGAGATTTAGAATGTACGTGCTAAGATGTGTGATGAGACGGATAAGGCTTAGCTGTTCTAAGATCCATTTAAAGACAAGTTGTTATCATTGTAATCAGTTTTTAATCACATCTTCTTTCATATTTTTTGTCATATAATGAGTTTTTTGAGTTGAGAGGTTATACATAAAAATTACTGTTTGTTGAAATCAGTGGAACAGCTTTTTAGTGGGGGCAGAATATATTAAAGGAAGACTAATTTATCCACTAACCCATGACACAGAGCATACTGGAACTGACTAATGACACTTTAGAACCGCAGCTCCTTCCCAGACTGGCATTGAGGAAGATGGGGCCTTGAGCTATACCGGAAAGCTGGGGCTCTAAACTGGAAATTTAATACGTCATAAATCAAGAATGCCCAATAAGACCTTGCCGTTTCACTGAACTACAAATCCCAGCAGCAATGACAGCTCTCTCAGTTGCATTTGCTGACATATATACTGTACACAAATACTGTATCTACCAGTTATTGCACAGTACGATTGCACTTGCAACTGGGGCCAAAGTAAAAGACTTCTTTTATGTTTCCTTAAAGTGTCCATATATTCTCTAACCTGGGCAAGGAAACATTTAGCTTTTTTCTATAGATTTTGTATAATGAGAAGCTTCAGCTTGACTTCTGCCAATGACTGTAAGCACAGAAGTGGAGACCTCTCCTCAAGTCTTTGCAGAAATACAGTTCTACTATAACAAAATACCTGTTTACAGAAGAGCTGCCCAAGTCCAAAAGTACTTCCAGAATTTTTTTGTGGTCCTGAGTTTTGATTTCCCACTTTTGGTGATGTCACGGCATGTTTGCAGAGCAAATTGTTTGGCACTCCCTGTGTGTGTGTATGGGGCACCTTCAGCAGCCCAACTGCTCTCAGCTTTTGTCCCCATTTAATTGATCATTAATTAGCATTTTGACAAAACAGAAATCAATATAGCCACGTATAAGTCTGACATTCTTTGCAAGTGACACTATGTTGAGTGGCATACTCTCCATTTCTATGAACTTGGGAGCTTTGTTACTGGACCAGCTTCACATGAGCCCCAATGAGTTCCTCAGCCTTGTTCCAATGCCACTGCAGTTTGCAGAGCGCAACTCAATAGCAGTCTATAGATATAATTAGTGCACCCGGCATTTGAAGAAAAGAGTGACATTCTTAAATTAACACTCCTTTCGATTACCTCACACTTCACTCTAATAACAGCCACTCCCTATGTGTACAAGCTATTTCTAAGTGATTGTACAAGGTCCCATTTTAATTATTTGCTCTCACTTTCTCTGGAGTGCACCTGCATTAAATTTGTGCGACTTCAGCCTCTCTTGACATGTATACGTGCTTAAATAAACTTTCAACATAACAACATAAGAACAACAGAAATGTCTATCAAGCCTGTGTTTTGTTAATGGGGGCAGCCATGATTAGGCAAGGTGATTATAAGTTATCTGTGACCTTGTATTTAGCTGTCTACATCTTCTCAAGGGTAGAATAATCAGAGAGAGCAATCAGCATAGAACACACAATAATATGCTGCAAATGAGAGCGTTGGATAAACAGCAAGGAAAACATTTTCTCTGAGTTGCTCAGACTGTTTCTTGCTGTTAAAGGAAAAAAGATAGAATGGGATAATTAGGCCTTAGGCCTTTGTTGAAATGAATGATCTAACTTTAAAAGGGAATACACAACCTTATATCTATCTAGTAGGGAATGGTACTGAATAATGAATAAATATCTAGAGATATCTTGGGCAGAATGTTTGTATCCTTTGAGCTCCAGAAAGATCTTGCAGAGACCTCTAATATCTTAGAGGAATCTTCACCGTTTCAATTCCATGTACTGGATGTTTACAAAGCTAAACTGTGCTTCCCATGCGCAAAGTAATATTTTGCCTGTGTTAAAGGGTAAAGAACTTTAAACTGAAACTGTGATCATTAAATTACATTGAGTTATGATTATTTTGAGCAGATTAACTGGCATTCTCCATCCACCTATATACTATTGTTGCTTAAATGAAGTGTGTATAGATTCCTAAGCATTACATTTTGTACACAGCATACATGGACTGAAATGGTTTTTGTTTGTCTCCTATACATAAAAGCATTCACCACTTGGGAGTGAAAGCTCAACACAACGGAACTGCTAGTCATTTTCTTCTCATTGTTGGTTTTATCAGGAGAGAAATGCAATCTGCAACAGTGGGTGGCTTATTACATACACCGATATGACCTAAGTGGATGTCAGCCAATAATTTATGCTCTGCATCGTTAAGCCCATTTATCACAGTGTTAAGCTCAACAATTGAATATTTTGTGCAGTTCTCCTCCTATGAATAAGAGATGGGAGAATTAGAATCTTATTATTTGCTCCAAAAAGTACAAATCAAACAAGTTATGTATCTCTTTTATATGCATATGAGAGAGACTGAAGGGATTCAAGATGGCAACTTGCAAACGCCCAAAGGAACCATAGACTGTGAAGTCTTACAACAAATATATTTGGCAAAGGAACCTCCTCAGGCTATTTTACACATGTATGCTGTCTATTATTCAGAAAGCTTGGTACCGGATAAAAGATCTAAGATAGTATAAATATTTAAACTTTAAAAAGCTCAACAAGATTGCTTTGTCATGAGCTTGGATTCATGCTACATACGTTGAATGCAATGGGAATGGTATTGTCGTATATAAAGCTTTCTGGATAATGTTTTTCCAGATAATAGTTACATGTAGTATGAAATGGAACTAGGTGGGTTATCCTAGTAAACAGGGTCGGACTGGGGGGCCCGGGGCCCACCGGGAATGCTGGTCCAGGGCCCCCCGCCCCCCTACAGCGACGCGCAGAACTCGGCACAGCTATGCGTACGCGCCGCTCGAACGCCGCCATGCGCATGTGCGAGCGGCGCTTCTCGGTGCGCATGCGCGAGGGCCGATACGCATCGCCGAAAACTTTTTTTTTTCAAAATTTTTATATTGGTAAAGGGGTCTGGCCCGGCGGGGGCCCACGAGGGTCGGGGCCCACCGGGTTTTTTCCCGGTGTCCCGCCGGGCCAGTCCGACACTGCTAGTAAAGCATTCGGCATTAGTTATCATAATTCCTATTAAAAGTAAATCTTTAACACCTTTTATACCTAAAAGATACCTGTTTAAATAAGGGGATATGTAATATAAGCAGCTATGTTCTAGCAAGCCATACAAACTAATCAGATATTTGGTTTGGTTTTTTTTATACAGCACAATATATGTAAAATGGTGATTGGTTGATAAGTGCTGGTTAAACTTGGCTGCATAAACATATGCACTGCTGGCTGCACCCGTGTTTCCTTTTTTTGCGAATTGTGGACAGGTACGCATTGCAAACAAATTTTTGCAAATGGCTCGCAAATGAAATGGGTGTTTGTTAGTGATGGGCGAATAAATGCGCCTAGCACAAATTCGCTGTGAATTTCCAAGTTTTGCTGCCGGCGAATACATTTCAGATTTTCATGACTTTTTCGTGAAAATGTCAGATTTTCACAATTTCATGATTTTTTCGTGAAAACGTCTGAATTTCATGATTTTTTTGTGAAAACGCTTGATTTTTCATGATTTTTTCATGAAAACTTTCGAATTTCACTATTTTTTCGTGAACTTTCTGATTTCATGAATTTTTCGCCGTTTTTCGAATTTTGCAGAAAATTCGTGCATTTTGTGGCAAACGAAACGGGAGAAATTTGCCTTCACTAGTGTTTGTATCAGTATGGCTACTGTGCACAGTCATTGTGCGTGGAAAATAATGTTGATGATAATTTTGCAAATATAAATTCGCAATTTGCAAAACCTGTTCAGGGAGTATTTTGTCTGCCACCAATGTTGTGGCTTGACCACAGAATGTGTGCATAAATATTTGCAATTGTGCCAATTTCAGCGCAAATAAACATTTGCAGTTAGATTTGAACATTAAATACAGCAATCTTGCCCAGCTTTATAAATATAAACACGTGCATTGACATTTACATTCTGCATCTTTAAAACCATATCAAGATAATTTAAATAGATGAGTCTTTTTAGTCTGAGCACAGACAATTTTATTACATAAGCCTTGCGCTCGTGTACCTCTCACTCCTGTTTTGGGTTGCTACATCTAGGGGCCCATTTATTAAACCTAAATTTTTTTTCTGAGGTTGAGGTTTTTAGGGGAAAAACTCGAATTGTTTGTGGGGAAAAAAACCATAATTTTTTTTAGAGATTTATGATACCCCAAAGCTGCTAAAAAATTTCAATCCAAAAATACTCCATCTCAAACCTGTCAAGGTCATGTAGAAGTCAATGGGAGATGTTGTTTCTTGACATTGTGATCTGTGTTGGATAATCCAAAAAATTTGGTGTTTTCGACGATTAGCAGCGAAAACTCAATAAAATATAGTTTCTAGAGTGTCAATCTTATAATTCGATTTGACACTCTATTTGTAGTGATGTTTTGTTGCTCTGATATTTTTCGAGTTATTGATACATGAGTTAAAATAGTGGAAGGGGGTTGGATTTGTTTTCCAAAAAAAAATCGTTTCATTTGAGTTTTAGTAAATGTGTCCCCTATTGTACATCCAGGCGTTTGTGTGCGTATACGCTTCCAACTCCCAGGCCTGTTACGTGACAGTTATGCAAGAGTACACACTGGGAGAGTCTGCCTGCGCTAGGCAGAACTGCGATTCCCCTGAGTAGACTGGTGTTCTCTGCTTCCAAGAGAAGTCTTGAAGCTCTTGCTCTTGCTTCTGATCCAAATGATGAGCACTTTACAAAGCAAAGATTCCTTTCTCCTTTTTTCCCCTCTTCTTTCCCAAGTTAATAATTGATGTCTTATCTACAAATGGCAATTTGTGTTGAATATGCATGTGCGCAATTAATGTGTGTGTAATTAAATTCCAGCTCTGGGGCTTTACATACTTTTACTTCTGTGGATAACAGTGCCTCCTGAATTTACCCCATGACTGCCAGAGTGCATAGCTGTCAAGCTACTGGAATAGCCTAGCCATATAAAGTAACACGCAAAGCTCTGTGAATTATGCAGGGGTTTTATAAATATCTTATAATAATAAAAAATAATAATAATATGTTCTTTACTGGTGTTGAAAGGCTTTTATTTATTACTTATTATTATTTTATTAAGAAACTCATGTGTCCTAAAATGCCTTCAGTTACTAATCAGATAGACAAGGTTGTTGTATGTTTATTACTTTTGTTAAAGGCAAATAGGAAAGGGCTAAGCGAAGTCTGTAGATGCACAGTGAGTAGTCTATGCAGAGTCAGGGCTCAGCTAATTAGAGTTTGCAACTCCAAGTCCAATCGCTGTGCTGGCATTCCTTTGTTCTGGAACTTTAAAATCTGTTCTCTCCTTTATTAAGTCACATTGTGGGCACAAAGGATGGACTTCTGAGACATCACTGATAATGTCCTGGAATTCCCCCTGGCTCTTGGTCATTAAAATCTGCCTTGGGGCTCCATAGCCCACAAGGAGGGAGCCAGCAGAGGAAACTTCCTTGTGACTGACGGCAGATGTACAAACCTTGTACCTTTTTACCTATTCCTTTAAAGCAAACTAAGCAGTGTTTGCACTACTTTTTTTTTAGCAAAGAGGACAAAAGGGAGCTTTCATGATCAAAAATGGTCTACAGCCCAAGGATAATAGATGCAAAAAGAGTAAAAAAAATGGTATTGTGTGCCAGAAAAGAACCATTGAATACACAATTTGACTGTAGAAGATATTATAAGGTATATGCATCATTCTCTTTTGCAGCACTGTCCTCTGAGCCCCCAGTATAAGGTTTAGTATGTCCACGAGTAGCAAAATGTCAGTCCAAGTAAATATCATCTTGTGGCTGTCACAATGAACTTTTTTTCGCACAGTTTTCCCATGTAAAATTGGCAAAATTTGTCAAAAAACTATTGGGGCGTTTATATTACAATACAATTTCACAGCCATAGAAAAAACATTTCTTTCTTCATTTCTTTCTTTTTATAACCAAACTCCACCGAAAAAACATTTCTTACTTTTTATAACCAAACTCCACCCCTTTCAATGTACGTAGAAAGACTCCAGTGTTGTGTTTATGTGCACCCACTCTCTTGAACTGGCAGATTGGGGCATGTGCATTACAGAAACTGTAGTGGCACCCTCTGCCTTCAAGTGTGAGGAGGGACATCATTTTTTTGCCATATGAGTATAGAGCGCTGCTAATAAAGACATTTTTTGTTCAGATTGCTTCCTAATGTCCCAGGGCCAATTATAATACCCCAAAACACATAACAAAATACCATACCTTCATTTATTTTCTAATACAGCCTAGATTGAACATATGGCAGGATTAATGCAGCGCCTATTCCTATTTCAGGTGTAATGCTTTACAAATGGTAGGATAAATACAGTGCCAATTTCATGCATAATAACCCCTGTACTCATGGCAATATAAATGCAGTGTAAATTGCATCCATAATAACCCCAGACCACATTGTAGGTTAAATGCATTGACAATTTTATGTAAAATACCTGCAAAAACACATGGCAGTCTTGTATAATACAGTCTCTTGTTTGTGTTGTTAGAAATTCATTGGTATTCATTTGGCAAGGCTTAGCCTCCACCTATGCATTGGCATCCATACATGACCCCCTCAAGATGCCAACCTGGCACCGGCCCATGAATGCGGGTATAGGAAATATAGCTCTGGATGTCTCCATTGTCTTTGTAGTAATTCTCTGTAAATGTTTCTTTTTGTTGGGACAATGGATTAATATATACTTGTATTAAGTAGTACACTAACATAAACACACAATAAAAGTTAAATCTTTTTCTCATCAGAGACATTATGGTGTTCACGGTGTGTTTCACATCTGTGTCGTTTGAAAGCTGTTTATGGGAAAAGGGCAGGTAATGGCAGAACTGACTGTACTTTGCAGGTGATGATAGATTCCATTTAAGTGCTTTTTGAACCATCCCGACCAAAGATGTTCTGAGTGCCCTAATGGACAGTCATTTATTTTCCCTACTGCCCTCGTCCTTATCGCAGCCCCTCTAATGAGAGCGCACCTCCAGCTGGCATGATGGGATGATTAGCTGCTCATAGGGTTGGCAGAGCTGATTGCTTAGATCGGACAGGTGTTGTTTAATCAGTGTATCCAGCACCCTGGCCAAATGTTCCCTTCTTGGCACGTCTCTGCTCCCTGCAGACTGTGGGCATCAAATCCCAGCGCCTGTGTCTCTCTAATGAGTGAGAATCTAAGCTTCTAGTAAGCTTCTAGTCAACTTCTAATGCTTTCTGTGGTAAACACAATGTTAATTTCTATTTTTAAAATTAAATGAAATGACTCAAAATGTTATTTGATATATAGAAGTTCGAAGGATGAAGACAAAATGGGTGTTTAGTCAACAATTATGTTATTATTTCTTAATGTTTTTGTATTACAGTATTGTGTATTCTGTACTGCTTTACAGAGGTTATATGTCATTCACATCAGTCCCTGCGCTCCAACGAAGCTTACAATAAAAGTAAATGTAAGAAACTAAAAATGGACTTTTTATCCACAGCTAATACACAGTGATGCCACTAGAAGTATCAACCCAATAGAATGCTGAGCAATGGCTTATGGGTAGTGACGAGCACATTTTTTTCACCATGTATGGTTTTACGGATGGTGAAAGTTTCGTGAAATGGAGCCAAAGACTTTCCACGTGGTCAGTTTTGCTTGTGACAAAAAAAGTAGTGTGGTAGACAAAAAAGCCGTGCATCATATTTTTTTTTTTAAAGAAATTGGCAACATTGGAGTCTTTTTTTTCTATTGAAAAAGTAGTTGTAGGACAATGGATAGTAGGTCCTTCAGCAATGTACGACATGTGTGTAGCAATATACTGAGCAAAAAATGCATGTGATTTTACCTTCTTCTTCCCATTGACTCCAATGCAATTCAGCACATTTTGACACAAAGCTAAAAAAAAATGTATTGGTGACCCAAAATTAGAAAATAAATGGCACAAAAAACGCCCATAGACCTAATATATTTTGCTATAAAATCTCACCGCAAAAAAAAAAAAAAAAGACTTTAATGTGTTTTGCAAATTTTTCCCATAGTTGAAGTTCTGGAATGGATGGTGGAATTTTCTTCTCCTACAGTCCTGAAGGCAGAGATTCTTGCTGTGGCAATATTTGGGATGCACCAAATCTATAATTTTACCATTTGGATAAATATCAAATCCACCTGGAAAAATGTGAATTCAAAAATCTGCCATATTCATCTGCCCAGAGCTTTAAAGTAACTGTTTACAGTTTATTGTTTACAGATGAGGTTAAACGGAAGATTAATGGTTTAAGGGGTCATATGTAAATGCACTTGCGAGTATGAGTGTGCTAATGATGCAATTGAGAGTACATATTGTGCCTATTCATTTATTGGTTAACTGTACCTACCCTGGCACCCTGGTTCCTGGCCACTGAGGCAATCATGGTTCAACTTGAGTTAGGTCACAATGGTTTATGCCTCCTCGGCTAGACATTCAAATGGCAATTACGTTCAATTAAGCACTTTGTTCTGTGTATTCTCTACAGATTGTTTGCAAATACAGATATATATGTAATAATGATATATTCCTAGGCTGGCCAACCGGCAGCCCTCTAGATGTTTATCAGATACTTTTTCCAGCTTTCCACTGAGGGTCAAAGGAGGGTTTAGAAGTTGCAAAAGATCTGAAGGGCTTCAGATTACCCATCACTGGCATGTGTTTTCTTCTCTACTCTTCATTATATAACATGTGTTACATACAAGGGATGCTTGTATTTTACATGCAGTTTGCTTTTCAGATCCATTTTCTCCATCCAGTGATCAGTGACGCTAATTAGGATTCTTCCTCTCTTTGTTCTGATGCTTTATTGCTCCAACAAGCACAGATTCATTTGTGAACATCGGTGGAGCCAGAAGGTCATGCTGTGGTCATTTTAGCATAATGGCCAAGCCAGCCGTTTCCAAGACACATTTGTTTTACGTGCTAATCCAAGCAGTGCTATTAACAGAGATATTGCCAGTCAGCATCTGTGACAGTATTGGCTGGTAATTATCTCTCTCCTCTTAACCCCTCAGCTTATAGGCTATCCAGTAGCACAAATGCTCTGAGCTAAATGGTACAAAATTTGAGGCACTTAATGGAAAAAAATACATTGCTAAAAACAGCAACTTTAGAAAACAGCATTTTGCAACTATCTGGGAGATACAGACACAGTCAGTGAGACTGATAGATATCATTTGTTACTATTACTGTATGTATAAAGAATCAACATATGCTGCAGAGCTATACAGTAGAAGGGTGTATATATCAAATATACCAATGATATACAAATTCTGATCCACACGGAAGTTAAAGAGAGCCTTGCTTATTATAACTTACAGCATATCTCGCAACTGTCCCTTTTTTCTCTGGACAGTCCTGATTTTGACAGCTCAGCCCATATTCCCAGATTGTTACTGAAATGTCCTGACATTCTCTTTGATCTCCTGCACTGAACAGCCAGAAAAAGATACAAAGTTTCTAAAAATGGGGCTTTTGGCAGAGAGCCCAGAAAGATAAGCAAAGAAACAATTGTAACTATTTAAGATATGCAGGTCTCTGGGAAACTGTGACTTGCAGCTTAAAGGGAAATTCACCTTCATTTGCAAAACTCAAATAACACACAAAACCTGAGCCCTAAAACTCCCAGAAATGTGTTCAAAGTTTCCATATCCCGTGACATTTTGTAAAAAGGATGTTGTATTTAGGGGGTAAAGTGGTTGTGGTCCAAAATGTTTTTGTCCCTCTTTCTATTTTCCAAATGTTGGCAGGTATGCTTACAGTCTAAAAGGAGAGACACGAGTTGAAGATAACCTGAGCTATAGACAGACACATATTAGATTGACATAAAGGCAGGGGGGGGTCATTTATCAACACTGGGCAAATTTGCCCATGGGCTGTAACTCATGGCAACCAATCAAATTGCTGCATTCATTCTTCTACTTGCAGCTGGCTTCAAAAAGCTAATCACTGATTGTTTGCTATAGGTAACTGCCCATGGGCAAATTGGCCAACTGTTGATAAATGAGCCCCAGTGATATTTACAAGATAGATCTAACATAGATAAATAGGTTAAAAATCATAGGCAGAGATCAAAACTACAGAGATATTGATGAGAGACAGAGAAATAGAGTTATAAGAATTTATTAAGAGAAAAACCATGGCATATTTTCCATGGTTTTTATCCAAATTGGAACAGAATTTTCCAGTGTGCCAGCTAAACTGGCCCCAGATATAAGAAAAAAGTTTTGTGCCAGTTAGTAAATTGCTAATTAATTGATGCAACTTGCTCATGTAGAGAAGGAAGCAGAATTAAGGTGGAGCATGGGAATATACTGAAATGTCCTTCCAGAGCATGTGATCCAAGTGGCACAACATTTAGAGCATATAGACACTCCATGGGAAGTGAGACCTGTTCCTGATAATGGAAGTAGAACCTGACCTCAATGCCCCCCCCTCACCACCACAACATGCCACAGGGAGAAACCTCAGTGAAAGAAATAGAAAGACATCAGAGTACTTAGTCTGGATTGGTAAACACTAATGTCTACCTCATATACATTATAGCAGAGAAGAGAATGTTAAAAGCTGTAGAACTTAAAGTGCGGAGGGCCATAGGTTTTGCATCATGATTGAGGTAAAGTTCTATAGGTTGGGTACCTATAAGACTTGTTTCATAAGTATGATGTCCTGGCAGGTTTGGGGCTCTGACAAAAGGTATTTTAATAGTCAACTTGTCATAGAGTAGCACCCAACTGCTGGAGATCAATACATGTTTCTTCACTTTGTCTAATCTAAGGAGCAGTGAGTAGTCCTTTGATTCTAATTGTGGCTGGAAACTATTATTGTATGTGCTTGTAATCTTAATCAGTTGTCTTATGTCTTAAAATGTGAGCATAGCCAAACATCTAAGGCAGGGGTCCCAAAACCTTTTTTACCCGTGAGCCACATTCAAATGTAAAAAAAGTTGGGAAGCAGCACAAGCATGAAAACAATTCCTGGGGGGGGGGCAAATATGTGCTGTGATTGGCTATTTGGCAGCCTCTATGTGGACTGGCAACCTACAGAAGGGCTCTGTTTGGCAAAACACCTGGTTTTTATGCAACCAAAATGTACCTTCAAGTCAGGGATTCAAGAATAAGCACCTGCTTTGAGGCCACTGGGAGCAACATCCAATGGGTCAGAGAGCAACATGTTGCTCATGAGCCACTGGTTGGGGATCACTGATCTAAGGCATGTATGAGTCACAAGTAAAGCCTGACATACTTGTAGAGGTATGACTGGGCCATCAGTCTATTGTAGCACAATAGTAAACCATACAGTAGCTTAATTGGTAGCACTCAAAGGAAGTTTTGACAGACACATCAGATTGCAGGGATCTGCCAAGACTGGAAATGTCTGTCTATACCTCTAATATCAGATGATTATTATTAGAAACAGTAATAGTCGATTGAGAGAAAGAGATGTAGGCACTCACATAAATTGAAATAATGAACACCTGAATGCAGTCCTTAATGCAGTTCTTGTAGACTCCATAGCAAAAGAAAAGCAGTTCACGAAGGACTTATGTAGGAGCAATTAAATTGGTTGTGTCAATAAAGGAAGAGATGAAGACCTACTTGCTTATATTTTTATATCCTTCTTCTTCTTGCATGTTCTCCAGTATATAAAACACTATAATAAGCTTTATCAAAGCAAGAAATAGTGTGCAGCAGCTTGCAGAGTGTTCCTCTAGGCTGTGTAGAGTGTGCTAGTGTACATGTTCTGTCTGATACTGGCTCATCTTGAAAGGGAGGGGGCTTATTTCTCTTTTATTTTGCTCATTATAAATTAGCTCATAATTCCACTCCAGACTGAGCCATGTTAATTAATTCCGCACAAGTCAATGCAATTCCACACTGGAGAAATCCACTGTCCAAAGGCATTTGAGGTGCATCTGTTCCCAAACAAAAGAAAACATATTTACACAATGATTTAACTGCATTTGGATTTCTCTCCAAGGGGGGAGGGTCAGAGGAGTCAGGGACAAACGCTAAGACTACACCATCACCATTAATTCTTATGATAATGTAATGATGTTATGCAAACTTTTCTGAATCTCAGTTGTACAAGGGATTCAGCTGGGAGTCTGCAGAAGTGTTTTCAGCACGGGCCTGATCTAGTCTATAGAGATGGCTGTGACAATATGCCTAGTCTCAAATGTTCCCTGTACCCATTTGTCACCGATTGGTGTCTCCGCTCCCTGCTATATCATCTGTCCAGTCTGATGATCTCTTTGCTGTTACACATCAGTTTTGCAGGAAACATTTGTATTTTCACTGGTTATACACAGAGCCAGGGTTTAATTGTAGCATTGTTATTCTTATTACTTGTGTTGTTCTTAAACATTCAATACATGCGCAATGCAAATTAACGGAGCAAGCTGATTGTCAAATAATGTGTTAAAATAACTTCCTGCTGTTCTCTCGAGGTTAAAGATTGCCATGGTCTTAATTGGCAGTGTACAAGGCAGATGGTCAGCTCAGTATGTGAGTGTACCAGGGCACTGGTTGTAATGGCTATTAATACTGACATATTTCTAACGTCTGTGAAATTTGCATTTCAGTTTTGTGGGAATATTGGTTTCCAGATGAATTCATTATTTTGGGCTGCTGTAAAAGATCATTTCCATGTCTGGCCACAGACTGAATGGGAATGTGGAAGAGGATTACACCCATGTGGGTTTTATTGGAGAGAAATAAGAACAGCAGCAAGTCAGCAATTTCCTTTGTTCAGTTCATTGCATTAAGACTAATGAAAGCAAGAGCTGGTTGGTTGATATTAGTTAGTAGTTATCAGTTTTGTACCTACATTTTGACCTCTCCCCCTTGACCAGGTCACGCCTACACAGTTCCATTTTAATGAACCCTAATATACCTAGCTAACATAAACTAGCTATATAAGTATAGACTATATCATTCATGCCATGTGGTTTTGCTTGAACTAATCAGATTCGTTTTTTGGTCCCTGATTTTCTTTTCCTTCAAACCGATTCTTTGTCCAACAAAATTGGACAGTTATAAATACCTGTTAAATAAACCAGAATTCAGTCCTAGCGGCCACTCTAAGAGCCACGTTCTTCATTGTCATAAGACAAATAACGTATCAGTGTCTGGCCTCTAATTATTTTTAACTGAGCAGGGGTTAAAATACTCTATTCAACTGCACAGAAAATGGTCTAATGAAGATTATTAAAAGATCCCTGGTTTTCTATTACATAGCTCATTTATCATGACGATTAAGTGTGTAATTAGTAGAATTAAGTCAGCAGATCTACAGCCTGTTTGCAGCCGTATAAATTTCAATTTAAAATTTGTAGTGTGAAGCTCTTTTCCCTGAACAGTTATTTATCTTTTTTGTGTAAGAGATAGAAATTAAAGATTTAGGGGCGATTGGCAGAAGAAAAAATTGTAAAAAAAAAGTAATTTTTGCTGTTGAGTAAGCGTCTCAGACACTTTTAGATGTACAATCATCCCTGTCACTCATCACAGCGCCTAAAAAACTTTCTACATGGATCAATAGGTTTTAATTAATGAACATTTTTATTTTTTTGCAGCCTTTTAACAAATGAGCTAAACTGAATGTCTGGTTCATTTAAGTGGACACAGCTATGGTTGCTAGTTTATTCCTTTAAAACAAGGCACATGTGAAAGCATTTGGTGCAAGGCTAATTACTAATCTGTTTAGATTCATGTACATTAATTAGCCATGGGTATTATGTGGCGATTGGCACCATTTGAATCCTCCTTAACATTTGCTCAGCAGAATGATTTTTTTCTACAACTCTGGTTAGAGTAAAAGTCAAACTGTAGAGAAGAACTGATTGGCGTATTCTATAGCTTTGTCCCTAAGTCATACATTCTAACCAATTTCTCTACAATCGGCTACTTCCATTTTACTGTTCTAAAACTGCCAAAAAATGGGATCCAAGCCCAAAAATGCATGCAAGAGTGGTCCTGAGAAATTTGCAGTTGACATTAATTTGCTACTTTTAGGGTTTTCTGAGATAGTAGTAGTTTTAGACAGCAAAGTGTTTATGCACTTTTTTATGCACTTACCGTATATACTCGAGTATAAGCCGAGTTTTTCAGCCCCCAAAATATGCTTAAAAACTCTACCTCGGCTTATACTTGGGTCAAGTGCAAAAGCGGTCGCTGGAGTCTAAGAATAGTCGCCGGAATATAAGAATAGTCGCCGGCGCCTAAGAATAGTCACCGGCGTCCAAGAATAGTCTCCAAGAATATTCGCCGGCATCCAAAAACGAGATGCCGGCACCTCCAATGGGAGCAGAAACCCTCAATTTTTTGATTGAAACTTACCAGAAGCTGCTGCATTTCTCACCCTAGGCTTATGCTCGAGTCAATAAGCTTTCCCAGTTTTTGGAGGTAAAATTAGGTACCTCGGCTTATAATCGGGACGGCTTATACTCGAGTATATACGGTATATATAGTTAGTTAACCTTAGAGTTGCTGACCCTATGACTGAGAGCTGTTGAACTAAAAGCTTGTTCTAAAACTGCTAATGTCTCCAAAACCACTATTAGGGTTAAATTAAATATTTTGCTGTGTTTCATAGTGAACAAACACCCACAGACTCTAATGTATAGGAAAATATTGAAAAATGCAGTTTTGAAAAATATCCCACGATCATATCGTTTTGCGTATTTTTTGCTGTTTCACAAAATGTTGGCAAAGTGAAAAATATCAGATTCTGCCATCATTAACCACTAATAATAGAAATAATTGTAAGCTACAAAAGTGCTCAGAAGATAACTGAGAAAGTTTCTATTTTTGGGGGTTTAGATATTTTTTTAGTTGGACATACACATAGTTCTAATTTTCAGTATGTGTGTGATCCCAAATCTTGTCTATGTACTATTACTACTGTTTATTGATTGTGAAGGTTTAAAATTTTAATTTGCAGGATAAATTGGCAGAGGTAGAAGTGAAGCCGCACTTCCTGCTGAACGAACCTGAATGAACAGAACAATACAAATACATATACATATGCACAATTTGGTTATCCCAGGCATTAGGGTGGGCACGATGTGAATTAACAAGGATAATAACCAAAATGTCCTAACGTTTTAAATAATGAAAGCTTAAGCCTTTGGTCTCATTGGTGGCACTAAAGCAATGCACCATTTTGTGTTTGCAAGATGTGATGGGACTACGCACATATCCAAGGATCAGTAGCTAAAAAGGTGGCCAAAAGTTTGATATTTTGCACATGAATATGTTATCAATAACGCAGACAATGGAATTCAGTAGCGAAGCTTACATGGCATAGTTCTGCCTTAAAGTGTCAATTTCTGTCAAAATAAAAATGTACAGGATTAACCATCCTGCCGAAAGCAGTTTCCTTGAGCTGATATACTGCTCAGCTTCATTTCAGTCAGGTTGTTGGTAGCAATCCAGTCAGGTTACCCATCTGCTAGCCAGCCTTTGGATTGTGTAGCTGCCATACTGCCCCTCAGATCTGAGGCATGTTCACAGTTTCTTCCCTTGTTGTTCTATGTTTCAGGCAAACCCAAGAATCTGCCTACAATAGTTATGTGTGTGGGTGGGTGGGTGGCAGAAGGGTAGTAAGGGGTAGAGGCATAACGGTGAATACCACTTTAGGTCTTAGCAGTTATGGAAATCCTTTTCTGGATTTTAAGGAGGCCAACTCACACTTATAAGAGATCCAGACATTATATGGTACTAAGGCTTCATAATGAGAGGCTGAGCAGAGCCGAGAGACAGAGCTGCCGGCTTTGTGCAACACAAATTACCTCTGCATCCCCATTCGTCTCTTACACATGCAAGGCAAGTACACACATGATAAAGAGTGAATAAAATAAGGAGGTGATGCAAGGTTTATGCATTTTGGGTGCAATTACAGCAATTTATTTCAGCTTTCAGTTGACAACGTTCTCACAGAATCAAGAAACACATGGAAATGTACTATTTCCTTACAAGTCTGCCTTTTTCTAACCTTTCTTGAGGTCTCTTTGGTGTAGATAAGGTAAAACCCACTTAATGTCACGTCAAATAATGGGAAATCTAACTGCTCTTGTACAATCCTGCCAAGAGTACTCATATCATTGGCCATACTTTGTGCAGAGATGGGAGTAGAGTAATCAGTTGCTGAATGTTAAGGCTGTAAATATTACTTTTTAGGTTTTTTTTGTTACAATGAGGCTGTGGTTCAATCAGCCAACCCTGAAAGACTATATTAAATGGTGTGAGAAGTGCATTATGTGTCTAGCCTCCAGGCACTTCATGTGTTCAAGTTTTTATACAAGGTCATGTGTGAAGGGAATGTAAATTTTGCTGCGGCTGCTGTTGCAGGTAAATGTTAAGATGCCCATACATAAGTAGATATTGGCTCTTCACCTTCCCACTTGCTGCAGTCTCCTGGCCAGTGTTTTGGCACAGTGAGCCTCATCCCAAACAATATCTCATCTGGGCATATTCAGTTATCAGTTGGGTAGAGTGGAAAATTGTCCACATTGGGATGGGAATTCAATTTACTCCATGTGATAAAAAGAAAGCAAATACCCTCTTGTTTAGCAACCTTGCTCACCAGCAGATCAATCTGCTTATCTATACTGAAAATTCAGAGAACATTTTCGATTACTGCACAACATTTTTGTAGAGTCAACTTATGCAGCTATACAAGTCCTTAAATAACAATGTTTTAATTGCCATTATCATAGATCAATTTCCAACAGCAGCAGAGATTATCAGTTAAACTGAAAGCAAGGTTTCAACTGGGTCATTGTAGAAGATCCACCTTTTTTCCTTGAGCCATGCCAGTGTTATTTTGGCCTGATGTCTGGGATCATTGTCCTTAACTTTCATCACAATGGGGGTTGAATACTTATAGTGGAGTTTCTATACTTTGAAATAAAAATTTAATAGAGAGATAACTGTCAACATGGGAGAGGGCCATGTGCTATGTGCCACAAAAAAGTCCCATGCCAAGGGAGACCCATGAGTTGCTCACCTCCTTCCCATGCTGTATGTATTGCTGGTGATTGCAGGAAGCACTGTTTACAGAGAGGGGCACAACATTGCCCCTCTGGGCACCAGATACAGGACACAGGACAATCTAGACAAGGTAACTATTGCTACATTAGATACAGGGGAAAAGTAGTCTGTCTGGTTCTACATTTAAGTTTTGCTCCCTGTTAAAAAGTGCAGTTCCTTGTACTTAATGCTAAATGCAAAGGACACTTTCCCCAGTCATCCTGTTGCAAAGGTCTGCAGTTTTCCAGACAAATGCACCTATTTGTTCCAGATGCTTCAAGACAGAACAAGAACCGTTACTTAGATTTAAACCCCTCAGTACTGACACATATATCCTATGCCCAAATTACAGTCAAGGTCGATGATGCTTCCCATCAGACTTGATATCATGGATGACAACATATTATGATTCATCAGAAGCAATCAATGCATCAGCTGTTTAATTGACAATGCACAGGACCTGCTTGTGATTTATGGTCCGATTATGTGCTCCGCTGATTATACTCGGCCTGTCCAATTGGCAGCAATATTTTGGGCACAGATGGTGTAATATCCTTAGACAGCTGGTTCCCTCCATGCTGTCATATCACTGGACCATCTAGTTAATACTGTGCACTGGGTCACTGAGGGATGTTTTCTCCCTGTGTTGTGTCTTTGCCTACAGGCATGGAAAGATTATCCAGGCCCCAGTGTCCCTTAGCACCTTCCGTGGATTGCTTATATTACATAGGCACTGTGATGCCTTCAGAAAGGGCCTTTGCTGGCCTCTTGTAATTGAGTTGAAATATTTTCTGTAGCTGCATGCAATTCCTGACATCTACGAGTAATGCATTTAACAAACAATTGAATACATGCTGCAAATAAATGGCTGGTGAATTAGCAAAGCCCTGTTTAGACAAGGAAATATGTATTGCTGTTCATTATTCATAGTTTTGTTTAAAACTGGGCTTGGGATTCATTAAGTTAAATTACCTTTTGAAAATTGGGTACTGAAAACAAAACACAGACCTTCCACAGTCCACATTGTTATATTTTAACACTAAATTGCATTACTTAAAGCAATTTATAAACTTTCCATAATAAAATTCTAAGGGGCATATTTATCAAAGAGTAAAGTTAGAGGTCACCACAGTCCTCTAGAGTGAAATTCCACCACTCTTCATTCATTTTTATGGGCTTTTTAAAAGAGTATCAGTGGGTGAAAATGAAAGTTCATCCTTTGATAAATATCCACAAATAAAACACCAATGGCACATCCGATGCATGTGAAACCAGTTGTGGGTTTATTAATTCAGCTCATAAATGGCAACGTTTCGGCAACGTGGAAAGTGTGAGCATGAATTACATATTGTCCCCTTATTATTGCCTAGCAGCTACAGGTTTCACAGTGTTCACAGCCGTGTTTCCTTATGGACAGGACAGAGTGATATCAGGAAGTTGTGATTGCTTAAACCTTACCTAAGAATGGGAATTCCATTTATATGGTGTATATCAATGATCTTAATTATGTTCTTTGCTGAACTATAGAAGAGAAGAGCTACAATTCAAAAACACTGGTGAGCTATAGGTAAAAGATCAAAGGACTTATTTACTGATGGTGAAGCAGAGTGCAAAATACAAATGCAAGACTCCATGTTTTTCATAGTTTGATCATTGTCATCAGTGCCTGCAGCTGAAGGTCCTTGGTCCTCCAGAATAACCAAGTATTTACCTATTACTGTCGCAAATACCTAAAAATAAGTAGAAGATGCTTCTGGCAGTAGAGAACTGGAGTTCATGGAGATTGGGGAGGAAGCAATAATATAAAAGTTTCCAGGCTCTCACAGCAGTTGATCTGCATGTTTGCTGTTGTAAATAAGAAGGTTTTGGAGATTGCACTCCACAGTTTGATAGGTACACACTGACTGCTTAATGGGATTTACATTCACTCAAATCAAATTAGGGTGGTAAAAGACAATTCAACATGCAGTAGCGTAAATGTGGAAGACAGAGGAACTAAATGTTTATGAAAACAGGGGCAGCTGATCTATCAACAGCTAATTAGACAATGAGTTCCGTGACAGGCCGGGAAGTAAACAAGAGCAACAAAGACTGGAATGAAAGCAAGAGGAGGAGGAGAAGGAGGGAAATGAAGCCTTTTGTGTTCTTATAAAACCAGCATTGAGCAATCTGCCTTAATTGGCTGGAAAAGCTGATTTGCTGTGTGTTGGCAGAGCAGGCTTCATGGGTGCATCCTCGTGCATGGGAAAGTTCACTGAAAACTTGGAAAAACTCCTGTAATGTAAAAAGTTTTATTTTTCCCCCTTCCCTGCTAATTTCTATTTACTTCCCCTTTTAACTTCACTTTCATTTTACTTTTCTCTCTGTGTTCACATCCATATAAAGACATTGGGGTAGACTTACTAAAGGGCAAAGTGGCAGTTGCTAGTGAAAATTCGCCAGAAATCCGATCTGCGGGGACATTGCCACTTTACTAACAGGCGTAGAGGACAATTCACTGGCGAAAGAGACCATCGCTAGCGCAGTTTCTTGCCCTATCACCAGGCGAACTTTCGCTCAGACGAACAATCATTACTCCGCAAATTCACTAAAGTGCATCATATCCTGTACGCTGGAAAGTCATACACGTTAAAGCCGGATTGTCTTTAAAAGTAAAAACTATTATAAAATTGTATTTTAACATATATTTACCATTTGAGGTACATGCCACATGTGTTTTAGGATGGGCTCATGTCTAGGGCATTAGAGGATCTCTTGTGTCTTTATTTGGCTTCTTTGAACATTTTTAATAATAAGTGACCACTTTAAGCATTTGCACCAAAATCACTAATAAAGACATTTATAAGTCCTATATGAACCCTCCCTATTGAAACTTCGCCAGAGTTTGGCTACAGAGATGCAACTTCGCATTATAGGGAATTAGTGGAGTGGTAACGAATTTACGCCTGGCGAAGTGGCACAAAGTGTGGTGAAGCCTTCACTGGTGAAGATTCACCCTTTAGTGAATTTGCCCCTTTGACTGCAAGAGCACATATAAGAATAGTGGTGTGGTAAAGAATTAGGTGGCGATGTACGCTTCAGCTTTCATTTATTCAACAATAAGTTGAGTGTGGCATCTATGTAATGATTAGCAACGGGCCGCATTCTGACTGTGAAAGAATGAGAAATGCCACATTTAAATATGCAAGTCAAGATAATTTATATGATTTCAAAATCAATAATCCTTGCTTAGGTTTTCTACACATTTGCCGTAGGGCCTCATAAGTACGACACATTCAGAATTATTTTGAATTTATTAGCATTTGCAGACCCTGAACCCAGAACAAAGTTTACACCAGAGGACTAATTTTCTAAACCTGCACTGTGCAAAAATTTGGGGGCAGTTTGCCATGTGTTTTAGCCTTCAGGCAATGTTTATTTCCAGCATTCCAGTGTAAAGTTGATCTCTGCAAAATTTGCACACAACATTTATTTTGTATTTTCCCCATCATTTCAAGCACAAATCCCTTGTGTCATAAAACAAGTGCAAGTTGCATTCAGCTAGTACAACAGGAGTGAATATTGATACAACTTGCATAAAGAACTCTAGAGTTACCACCTGTGCCCAGCACTGTGCCATGCTATAGTATCTAAATTGTAAAATGTGTTAAAAGACATGGTGCAAACTATTATCACATTTTGGTTATGAGCTACAGCTGACCAGTAAATGCCAGTACTCATGGATTATGAACCTGATCCAGGTGACCAGAGAATTAAACAACTCTTCAGTTCTTATTCAGGCAAAAACTTAGGAATTCAGCCATATCTGCACTGGATTGTGTGTCAATGTTCAGCAGGAGGTTGCACGACATTTGGGAATTATTGAACATCATCCTGTAAGTATGCACTGAAAGGAAAGTTATTCTACATTCTATGGGGCAAATTTACTAACCTCGGAAAATTCGCAAGCGACGGCTTCGCTCAGAGTGCAACACTTCGCCAGGCACAGATTCACCAGAACAACGATAATTCACTAAAATCCGAAGTTGCGTCCAGGGCGCCAAACGCTGGCGAAGTTATGCTAGCATTACTGCACCAAGCGAAGCAAAGTTGCGCTAGCGATGCCTAATTTGCATACGGCGGGAGGTTAAAGTTCAATGGACGTATATGTTGCAACAAATACATTACACTACACAAGCCTGGGAAACATTAATAAAATAAAATAAAGTTGTAAAATATTGCCCTACACATGAGCCCAGTGTATAGTTTATGCTCCATATGTTATTAAATGTAGGGGGGAAGCCGGTTACCCTCAAAAAAAAAAAATTTCAGCCTATCACCCTCAAGGTTATGCCGATGACCGTTAGTAAATCTACAGCGTTAGTCACTTTGTCCTTTAGTAAATTTGCCCCTATATGTTTAAATCTAGAGGATTGGGTGGATAAAACTACATTTACCCCAAGGCAAGTTTTGCCTCTGTGACTGATGATGAAGAACTTATAAATTATTAATTCTGGCTGTCCAGCAAGCATTTCTAGAAGACCAAAAAAACTGGGTTGAAGTGGGAAAAATTTGTTGCTTCAGTTTAGGAGGTAGGCAAAACTAGGATATCTGCAACATTCTTTAAGGCTTGTGGGATTGACTTCTTTCAAATGAACCTCATGTAACTACTTTCTAGAATCTAGTGGTGTATCCATACCAACTAGGTCAAAAGAGATGTTCATCGTTAAAATCATCTTAGAATGACTTGATCCAGTCACTAATGTCCAAGCAAATGCTGTGGCTGTTTTCATTTTCCTCTGTTCCCTTTATCACCTTGGTTTACTGTATAGGTGATATTTGAATTTATCCACGGGTTTACAATTAGCACTGTGGAATGGGAACTCTAAAGAACCCCCCAAAAAGTGGTTGCTAAGAGTAATCAGTAAACGATACATATAACCAAAGGCATAGATCACTTTAGTGAAAGCCATGCTGGGAAATACTTTTAACTTTCCACTTTTGTTTTAGATTTATCAAGCAGTGTATCATGACTAACAGCACTGTAACAAACAATGTGAAGAAGCTTTAAATAAAGGTTTTAGTCTTACTGAAAGAGAGCAGAGGCGATAAGCCAGGTCAATTTCCAGTTACTGGCAGTCTCAGTCTATTGAATCCGTTTGCATGAAGTAACAAGCAGAGGGCTGTGTTTATCATGGCCTGCCGTTCAACTTACCCTATGAAATAAAGCTCCTGAATCTGACTGGGCAGGAAACACAAATCCCCAATGCTTGTTATTGTTTCCCCATCGGCCTTGTTAAAGGTGGAAGTTAGCGCACGGAGGCTTTGTTATGAAAGCCCTCACAGCATCACGTCACAGCGGAGATCATGGTGTGCCGCATTAAGCTGTCAGTCCTTTGCTCAGTTGTCCTTTCCTGGGGAAAGGTTGCAGACAAGGCTAGTTCATGGAATTTTAAAAGATGATTGTGTAACTTTCTAGAAAGAAAGGCTCACAGAGACCCACCTACTGCCTGTATACTTTGATCAGAAGTTCCCAAACCCACCTACAAAATCTTCTTGCTTTCTCTAGCTCAAAGTCTCATTGCTGATGGTTTGTGTGAAACTAGAAAAAAAGCACCAACAATCTCTCATAATGGGGTAATTTAATAAATGGTCTTACTGTCCCAACTTGCAGCAATCTTGATGACTGATTCATAGTTATGGGTTGCCTGTTGCACCTTAGGTAAACCTCTTAAACTCTTGGAAGAACATGGGTGCATGGGTTTCATTGTGTTGCACTGGATGGATAAACAGGCAGATCCAAAAGTATCTGGAACAAGATATTTTGTAGGGAACACACAAATTAATACTAAGCAGATATGTAAATTTCATGTGTTATATTAACACATATTATTTACTAACTGTGTGTCTTCTATCGTTTTCCTTTACCAATATGACGTCTGTGGCTGGAAATGTGTCAATAGGATGTTGCATGTTTTGCTTAGATTGTAGGTTCTAGGTGATACATATTTGCACCTGACTTTCCTGCTGCTGGAAGCTTGTCCATATAGTTACTGAGTATATTGATAACACCTTTCCCTGTACATTTTTTCATGCACCATATATAAACAGTATAATTGCAGTAATATTCCTCATAATGAAACCCTCTTGCCTTTATGTTTCCCCTCTGACCCTGTGCCATTGGCTCATATGATAAATAACACTATCTTAGCAAGGTCAGCCAAGAAGGACCTTTTTACATATCTCGTAAATTTCACCCATGTGCCAGTGATGTGAGATTAATGTAATGGCAGAACAGTAAGCACTCAACCTTGTCTTAATTATGCTTAGGTTGCCGGTTCACTGTTCCTCTTCATCTGTCTCCTGCTTTAGGGAACACTAAACACTATGTCATTAGATTGTCTGTTCCACAACACTGGTCTCTTTGCATTTACAAAGTCATCAGATAGCACCTATGAAACACCATCTATTATTATTATTGTCAAGGAAATGTGATTATATGCAGGAGGTGGAGAATGCCTTGACGTGGAAAACATGCATGTACAGTGGTCATAAATTGGGTGCACAGAGTGGTTAGAGATAGCCTTATTTCTAGCTTCCTAGGATAGTTATGTGTTCCTACTGCACATTCTTTTTGAAAGAACAGATGCCATAGAATCTTCACCCAACAAATCAATACAACATGCACTAGGAAAAAATGTTCTTCTCAGCTGGTGTTTACTTGCTGGTTATAATTTATTGGTCAGGATCCCAGGAACTGCATATTTGGCTATAAGTAGGGTCACCTAACCATGAACCTCTGTATTCATAGATTATTTTATTTATTTTTATCAACAGAAGAAAAAAGGAAGCAACAGGTATGACTTCTGATAACTGGCAATATATTATATTGTAGTAGGAAAGATTAACAGAATACCAGTTAACCAGTAACTAGAAGCAGATAAAGGTGATATTACTATTTCACTGGTTGCTTTTAAGACTTTGCATCGAATGTTGTGTGTAGTCCACACCTACAGAAGAATATTGACACACAAATGAAACACTACTTGGCATGCATATAAGGATATAATGTGAATTAGGAAAGGCTTGATCTTAACTTGTAACGTAAAGTGGAGGAATCTCAAAGCCTGCAAGTCAAAAGAATCAAAGCTCCAGTTAACATTATCTTATCTCAACTGTTGTTGGGCACAGGGCTGGTATGCCAGGTTAGAGGTCCAGCAGCCATATACATATAGGAGCTGTGGACACAAATACAAGTGCAAAATTCTAAAACAGAAGCAAAACTCTTCATACTTGTATTCTAATCACAAATGTAAGTTGCTTCAGTACATGCCATTTATAGATAGATAGATAGATAGGTAGATAGATAGATAGATAGATGATAGATAGATAGATAGATAGATAGATAGATAGATAGATAGATAGATAGATAGATAGATAGAAACTGTATTAATCCCATGGGAAATTATTATGCCAGAGTTTACTTAACATACAATCACACAAAAACACACATATTATACACACATTACATTCTAATACATTACACATCATAAATAACTAAAACAAACACAATTACCTGCTTGAAAGAGAATAATTAAAAACAGCAATAGCTGCAGGTAAAAAAGATCTCTTATAATGATCAGTAGTACATCTGGGTAAAATCAATCAATTACTAAAGGAGCTACGATATGACTACTTTCATGTAAAGGATGAGAATCATTTCCGAAAATACTCATCAATTTAGACAACATCTTCTCTAAAACCATCTCTAAGGTCTCTAATCTCATACCTAAAACAGAACCTGCCCTCCTAATCAATTTATTGTCTGTTTACATAGTTACATAGTAGTTAGTTACATAGTTAAATTGGGTTGAAAAAAGACAAAGTCCATCAAGTTCAACCCCTCCAAATGAAAACCCAGCATCCATACACACACCTCTCCCTACTTTTAATTAAAATTCTATATACCCATACCTATACTAACTATAGAGTTTAATAGTTACATCATCTACCTTAAGTGGACTTCACCAGCACACACACCAAAAAACATAACACTAGCTACCACTGTATGATAGAACATTATCATAATTTCCTTGCAAACATTGAATGAGCTTAATCTTCTAAGGAAGAAAAGTCTGCTCATGCCCTTCCTATAAAGTACCTCTGTGTTTTTGGCCCAGTCCAACCTATTATCAATAAAAAATACCCAGGTATTTATCTACCGCTACCACATTTACAACAACCCCATTAATACAGACAGGTTGAAGATCAGTTCTCAACTTTCTAAAATCCACTACTAACTCCTTAGTTTTGACCACATTTAAATGTAGACAGTTTGCAGCACACCACCTTACAAAACTATCAATTACACTTCTATATTCAGAATCCTGTCCCCCTCTGATACTGGCCACAATTACAGAGTCGTCTGAAACCTTTTGTAGATGAGATAATTGTGAAGAATACCTAAAATCAGAAATAAATTGTGTAAACAGAAAATGAGATAAAACTGTCCCCTGTGGTACACCCGTACTACAAAGTACAGAGTCAGACATAATTCCTTACATATTGGGGCCTACTGGTTAGATAATTAATGATTCAGGCCACTAAGTGAGCATCAACCCTCATTTGAAGAAGTTTAGGCCCAAGCAAAACAGGACGTGAGGTGTTAAAAGCACTTGAGAAATCAAAGAACATAATCCTAACATAAGATACCTGCCTCCTCCAAATGAGCACAAACCCTATTTAACAAGAAGATAGTGGCATCCTCCACACCAAGATGAAGCTGGTAAACTGCAAAGGATCAAGGGATGACTCCACCACCTTCCTAAGCTAAGTTTTAAAACTATTTGCTCCAATACTTTCGTGACAAGAGATGTCAGAGCTATAGGTCTATAGTCATTAAGGGTATTAGGGTGCTTGCACTTTGGTACAGGAACCAGGCATGAAGTCTTCCAAAGAACAGGGCCAGTCATGCTAGTAAAACTCAAATTAAATAAAAAAACAAAAGACCTCACTCGATTGGGTAGCACAGCCCTTTAACACCCTAGGACCTAAACCATCAGGTCCTGCAGACTTTATATGCCGCTCTATCTATCAATTTGCTCAGGAAACTATAAAAACAACTAAAAGTTTAAGGCAGCTGCTTCAGTGTTCTTCGTCCATGTGCAGAATGCTATTATAATCCTGAACTCAAGTTAACTTGGTTGTTAGATTTTTTTTCCTCTGGCTGTTATTATACGGCGCTGCTGTAGCTCAGAGTGGTGTGAACACTGTACATGCTCAAACCTGCTCTGAACTCTTCTTCTCTTCACACCTACCCGAGATTAATCTATTCTTCCACTTTCTCCTCTCAGATATTGGCCACCTCTTTGTCCTTTACTGTTTTTGTCACATTAGAACGGATCCAAGTTACCAGAAGTACTGTATGGAGAATTATATACTACTCTGCTTTTATAGCTGGCAGTATAAATCCTATTTGCCTCAGTCTTGCTCCCTTATAATCCTTTATTGTTATGGCAGGCAATTTTTCATGAAACTGTCATTGTTCCACTGTAGTGTTTCTGAGTTTTACTGGCACATAACCTACACATTACCGAGTCTGTGTATATCTTCAGTCTGACAAGTGTATCTACACAAGTGCATACAGTATAATTGAAATAACCAGTACAATATCTACACTGAATTTCCACTCATTGACACCAGACACCAACAAATATAATCTGTGCGTTTGTTGTATAATCTGTGCGTACAATCTACTTCAACAGCACAAATACATCCCATTATGAGTTTTTATCATACAGTGTTTAATGTTCAAAACCATGTACCCTACACTTAAATCTAAAGATAGTACAGATGATCTTGCAGTTAATGCCTTCATAACTTCTAATACCCATGTATTTCATAGTAATAGTACTCTATCTCTTTTATGTTAACTTTTCCTGCTTAACAATGTGGGTGGCTGTCTCTTCCCTAGAATGCCACTGAAACTATGGGTAGGAACAATATCACCCAAGTAACCAGTACTTAGGTCCCCATAGGTCTTTCACAGCCTGATCATTAGTATGGGATAAATAGTATGGGATAAATAGTATATATATTTAGACTAGTCTAATTTGCTTGTTAATCTTAAAATGGGAATAAACATATACTGCCAAATTAGGCTGAACTCATTGTTTGCCGTCATACAGAGGGCAGTAAGCTGTTGACTGACTGAGGTGTAGGTGCCACCCCAATACTATACTATTGGGGGAAAGCAAAAGCAGAGCAAACAATATTGGAAGCATTAGGCAACAGACTTTCCATCAGACTTTATCCTTTGAATGCTGGCAAGTTGAAGGCAAGACAAACTAGCGCCTGTTAAATAAAATGCTGCTATGGATTTAGCATGTTTTTTTAGTCTGAGACCTCCCTCCAGTAACACAGAGAGCAGCCAGTCAGTTCTTTTGTTCCGTATTTGCCTTTGTTTGTGTATTCCCTACTCTCCATGGAAGTGGGCTTCTGTTATGCTAACTTCCCTTTTCTTGCTCAGTGAAATGCTTCCATGCAGCAATAGGCACATTAAATACTGGCAGCACCAATTTACTAATATGAAAAAGCTGGAGTCCAGGCATACTTCTCAATGCTTGGTCATCTCAGGAATTGAGATAGAGTCTGTATTGTAAGGACAGAGGCTCTCCTGTGTGAGCCTCTTATCTTCTTGCGGCATGGAGTGCCGAGTGATAAAGTCCAGCCATTGTGGAAGTCCTCCACTATAGAAATGCTTAGAGCCCATCAATGGTCAGGAGAAGGTGCATTCAACAGCCTGGCGTCAGCACTGAGGTTTGGGGCTGAAAATGAAATCATAAAGCAAGACTGGATACAAATTAGAAATAACATACTTTATTAACCCAATCATTTCCAAGCATGTATAACTTCTTTACAAACATGAGGCACAGGAACACTTTGTCAAATGTAGCTGAAATTTAGTAGGTTGCTTGATCTCTGAAGTCACCTTTTCTAAACAACTGCTACCTGCTCCAGTATTCCATAGCAATTTTCCTGGTTTAACAAAGTTAGAATAATTACTATAAACATGTGATTTGTTACTAACCTGGGGGGAAAAACTGTCCTACGTGACCACTGAACCGCTTTAGAGTCTTAGAAAGGTTATATAATAAAAGTTTGCACCAGGTATGTTAATCATTAGCCACCATGTAACATTTACCGATCGCTTGACTGTAAACAAATGCATATCTGGTTGCTGTTGCTTGGCATTATGGGACAATAATCCACTGAATAGTTAAATACTGCCGGGAAACCCGTTATCAAGAACGTTATGGAAGGCCATCTCCCTTAGACTTCATTTTAATCAAATAATTTCAATTTTTAAAATGATATATATATGCTGTTGTCCAGTTAGCATTTGGCAGTGGTCTAACCTTTGTGGCCATAGACCTATTTCTTTTACTCTCCATGGCAGATTTTAGAGGTACTGGGTGCAGTACCAACAGAGTGGAAGCTAGGACCCAAAGTATTAATGTGTTTGAAGTATTTAATGTGTTGGTACCTAGAAAATGATGATTAGTAAAACGTTCTTCCTGCTGTATGGATTGCTCTAGGAATGGTAATTATTAATTATATTGGAAAACTGCATGTGAGCTAGATGTGTTCCATTAGTATGTTTCAACTTTTTAGCCTACAATAAAATGTTTTTCAAAAGAAAATTTGATTGCTACCTCTTTAGGCAAGTAGCCATTGATACAGCCAAATACAAAGGAATGAATCTCAATGTAATTGGCGCTTCCATAATCCTGGGACGAGCACTTGATTAGCCCCAACTGCATTAACGCAAAGCCCTGGCAGGCACTATATGAGATGGACAGGGAGGGGAATGAGATTGTTGCGGCATGAGACAGTGACAGGGGAACACAAACCAGACTGAAACAAATGCAGTGTGACTGTGTGAAAGCAAACTGTCCCAGAGAGCCTTGTAACACTGTCTGCCTCCTCTCTCAACATCAGAACCATCTAGTATCTGTTACTGTTACTGGCTTCAGAGATGTAGCTACAAAAAAGCAATTTCTTGATACGCAATAAAATGCTGCTTGATAAAGCGACATTCTGACAGTCCCTTCTGTGCTGCGCAGTGATACTGCAGAAGGCGTGATTAGGGTGTCTGCTTCTTCATATGAAGATCCTCTATAAACATCAACCACTCTTCGGTACCAGAGTGTAGGGAATTTCAGATGTCTGTCTCCCAATATCCTTTGTTTAGCAGCCCTCCGAATAATCATACGAAAATAACTTTCATGTAGTGATGACTGGTGAAAGAATGGCTAGGCACATTTTATCTGCAACAATCTGTTCCGGAATAAAGAATTAGCTGTGTGTTCACTTATGTCAGTCTGCATAATGTACATGACAGTGAGCTCTCATTTTCCACCAAGTGCTAGAATAGAGGAGGGCAGCCTCGCAGAGCGCTTACTGTTTAATAAAACTGAGAAGAGCTGCACGCTGTCAGCGTAAAGAAGAGCAGTCATCTGCCGTCTTCTGCCTCAGTAACATAATACGTTAAAATTCAATCTGTTGACAGAATACCTGTATGATCTCTCCCTGAGTTGCAACATATGGATAACACCACCTGGGCAACTAATACAGTAGCTATGGTACAACTAGCATAGTCATAGTGAGTCGCTCCCATCCAGTTAGGGTATTGCTGATAACATAAACAGGGATTTGCTCAAAGTATCTTTAAAGGTGAATTGCTTTTTTATACTATTCAGTATTTATTATGATCCTCAGTCAATGTGTAGACTGCCACAAACAGTTGACTTGATTAATTGTAATTTTTAATACAGGACACTAAACTCTTTATGAGACGCAATCCTTTTAGACCAATGGGAATCTTCAAAAAGGTGCAGTTTAAGGCAGACAGCAGGTAGAGAAGTAGTTAAAAACAGGCACTGAAATATAAAATATAAAAGTACACAGAAAAGCCAGCAATTATCCCAGAACTGGTAACAGATTGCAAGGAAATCATTAACAGGGGTGTGTCAATGTCTCCAATGTTAGCAAATGAGCCCTATACATACAAGGGTTGAGAACATGGTTTTTGCTTTTTGTAAAAACATGATAGATGGAGCGCATTTTACATTCCTCTCATGATTTGTACAGTAGAGAATGTATACTTGATGCAGTCTGTTACTTTGAGTAGAAAGGCTGGTACCTATAGCTTTTCTGCTACGCAAGTCATCCTAATGACAGTCACATGAACAGGGAATAAGGTAAAGATATATGTCACTGCATTTTGTCATTAAAGGGAATGTCAACCCAAAACATTTTTGCCTTATAAAAGAAAACATTATTTCAGGCAACTTTTTAAATCTATATTTAATTCAAATTACAATGTAAGACAAGGCATCTGATTAACAGACCTGTCTTTGCTGGGGAACTAAAACTTTTGCAACATTGTTTGAAAAGTAACAAACAAAAGTTACGCAAATGCTTTCAATAGCAAGTGTAACTTTAAAAACACTGATGATTTGTAATAAATGTATATTGGAAAGTTGCTCAGAATGATGTTTTCTTTTATTAGGCATTTTTTTTTATTTTGGAGTTGACTGGCCCTTTAATAGTCTTGTTATAAGAGTTGCATGTGGGTGATTGTATAATTTGGCCGACATCAAAGTTTTTTTGACGGCGGCGATGGAATCGACGACGGCGACAATTTAGACGCCGTGCCAAAATCGGCGTTTGCAAATTTATCGTCCGTTCCACGAATTTCGCGTGAAATTTATGATCAGCTATTTGGCAAATGAATGAAATGGGTCAATGGTAAAGGTCAATAGATGCTGATTATCAGTAGGAGAAACCATTCCTCAGTGACCATGCCATAAATGGGTTAACACTCCAAATTCCTATGCGCTGACTGAAAATAAGATCTTTGTTAATTCAATTATTTTCAACAGGGACCCTTTAATTATTAATATTAACTGGATTAGCAAAATTCTGGCAGGAGCTGAGACCACACAGGGCACTCTAGGGTCAGACCAGCTGGAATAACTAAGTCAGTGCTCAACACAAATGGGAATTTTTGCGAACAGTACGATATTGGGCTGACAGATCCTGGAGACAGTCCAATAACTGAGGTCTTTGGTGTTCTTCCTGTCACAGTAAATGCATTGATGCAGCATAATGCAGATTCACTCCAAGACATAACCTGTGTCTGACACTTTCAGGAACACGCGCACAAAAGTGAGAATAAGAACAAGGTTGAACTGTGTTAGCTATTGACTGAAAGAGCAAAAAGGGAAATTAATGTTTCACTCTCTATTGGCTTACTGAATCGATTTTATAGTGCAAACTTTCAGAACCGCTTAGGTCTCTTTGTCAGGTATGGTGTAATACTCTTGTGCTACTTAATAAGAGTGTGTACCATAGTCTGGAGTGAAAATATTGTATTTACAAGACCCCAAGTGTACACAGGGCTTTTCAAAGTTTAAATACAAACATGGGTAGAGTTATATTGCAGGTCTTAAGGTGAATAAAGTGAAAATATTTTATTATCAACACCCTCAGAGGCGTAACTAGCGTTTCGGCTGACTCATCAGTCTTTCTCAAAGGGCCAATACAAACAGAAACACAATTTTAAATACACATTCTTGGCGGGAACACAACATGACGTGCAGTGTGGGGTGACATATTCAGTGTGCATATATATATAAACATATAATCCAGCCTCTCTATGAAGTAGGGTGTCTGTAGAGTCCACCAAATCCGACAACAATACATCTTAGTCAAGCTTGACTATTATGTCACGATATTAGATATGTAAACAAGTCATGCATGAATGTTATAACCAATACATGTCAAATGTCTCAAAGAGTGTCAGAGCGGTCAATTGAAAATGAATGGTGAATAAGATACTAGTTCATTGAGTCCATATGGACTAATTGTGTTGAGTTCAAGAGCAGTTCAACTTGGAGTAGCGTCGGCTTTCTATTACCACCTCAGATCGTTGGAGGAATATGGTCAAGCAACATACAACAGAGACTTGACAGGGAATGCTTCTGTGTAAGGAAGTGAAGGGCAACGGGCACATCAGCTTTGCCAGTTTCCAATGCCACCCCAATCGAGGATCTATGGTTGGCCATCCGCTCCCTGAAAGTGGTGATTGTCTTTCCAACATACATAAGACCACAAGGGCATTTGATGAAATAGATCAGGAATCTGGAAGTGCATGACAATTGATAATTAATGTGAATAGTTTTCCCAGTGTGTGGGAGATTGAAGGTCGAGCCAGAAATTAAGTTGTTAAACATAGTGCATGATGGACATCTATAACATCGTTTCTTTAGAGATTGAGCCAGAACGTGGTAGGTTCTGAGTGGTAACAATGTTTCGGATCAGTTTTGACCAACAGGTCGCGTAGATTCTTGCCCCTTTTTGTAGGCAATCTGGGGATGTGTCCTAAAAGAGGGTGGTAAAGCAGTGTTACTCTCCAGTTTGGACCAATGATTGTGGATGGCACTTACTAGTGGTTTCTTGTCAGGAGCATAAGTGGTAAAGAAGGTCATTCTATCAGTTTGCAGTCTGGCTGACCCAGGGCTGGCTCCTGAGAGGAGTTCATCCTGGGTGTGTGCCAGGGCTTTCTGTTTCCAGGCTAGTAGGTCTTGTTTGTAGCCCCTCAGTAGGAATCTCTCAACCAGGTTGTCTAGTTGTTGGTGCAATTTTGGTAGTTCAGAATTGTTTCTCACCATATGTAACATTTGAGAGTAGGAAACATTATGTAGCATGTGTGGTGGGTGACAGGAGGAACAATGGAGCAGCGTGTCGCAGTCTGTGTCTTTTATGAAAGTTGTGGTTTTCAGACCTGTAGGGGTGAGAGTCAGAGAGATGTCAAGGATGGAGATCTGTGTATCTTGAATTGATGCTGTAAACCGGATTGTAGAAGCCAATGTATTGACTGCATTCACCATTTGCTGGAACTGTTTGGTGGTACCTGTCCATAGTTGGAACAGGTCATTGATGAAATGAAATAGTTTTTAGATGTAGGTGCCATATTTGGTAAGAATATGTGTATGTTCATATCGGGCCATGTATAGGTTAGCAAAATACGGCGCTACATTCAAACCCATACTGGTCCCGCTCAATTATATATATAAGAAATAAATATCAGTTTAACTATACAGCTTCAGATTTAAGCTGTTTAAAGGAGACAAAGCTTAACAAAGAAGCATGCTATATTTTCTACACATTCTAAAAAGCAACATATCTTAAAATGTGAACTTTTAGTTTCAAATCCCAAATTTAGATTTTTTGCTGGTCAAACCCTGACTGTTAAGATGATTGCTGATTGACTTTATCTTAGTAGCTTAGGTTTGTCTCAGGATAATTTCGCAGCATTTATATGGCTAAACCATCTATCAGGACCATATTTATGTAAAGCTACCAAGGGACTGTGCCTAGGGTGGCAGATTTAGGGGGTTTGCCCTTGGGTGGGAATCTCAAAAGGAACAATACATTTCATGTATTGTGATACGTACTCATAGGCTTAGCATTGGGTGATTTTTTATTTTTATTAAAAGAAAAATAAAAAATTGCCTCATAGGACTCTTCTTATCCAGTGATGGAGCTGGGGAGGGCGTTAGGGGTATATTGAGCAGTTGCTTTGGAAGTGATGTCATACATAACCAGAAGTGATGTCACATACAGCCATGTGCATGACATCACTTCCACAAATTGGGGTCGCACTTGGGTCCAGTGCCTAGGGTTGTACCGGACCATAATACAACACTGCCATCTATAATAGCTAATCCTCTCACCCAAGCATCTTGCACTATAGGGACTACAGAAGGACATTGCTTTCCTTCTTAAATCAGAAAGGTTTAGATAGGGAATTGGAAAGGGAAGTGAGATATGTGGCCCTCTGGCACATGACATTAAACAAGCTAAAAAATAAAGATGCTCCAATGAAATTGTGTTACACACAAACTGCGCCAACTATAAAGTTATTCAAGAGCTACCCTTTTCTACAGTTGGTCATATATAAGGTCATTCAGATAACTGGTGACTTTACAGCAGCATAAAATTAATCATTTATATAAACGTGGTCTTTTGCATATGAATGAACTAGTCTGCATCATACAGACTGTTCTTATTTTTCCTTCTCTACCCATTTCTCTTTCACTGTTTAATGCTCCACTTTGCCATTTTGTATGTAATATAATTCTCCTTTGAGGTCTATTCTTGTATACATAGCACAATGTATGAGCTGGTGGTTGAGAATTAATTACTCCCTCCAATCATCAGGTAATACTTTCCAACAGATACAGAATGAAATCTGTATCTTCTGTTCTGCATCCCCAGTGCTTAACTCACCTTCCCACTGGCAAGGCAAGCAGATAGGCGTGGGATTATAAAAAGACCACCATCTTCCCTCCAGCTTGCTTTTGAAGAGTTGACCTGCTCATCTGTCTGTATCTGCAAACAGAGCAAGGAAACAAATCGGGCATGAAGACTTCAGGAGATACACTGGCAGTGCATCTGGCAGGTTTAGAAAAACCTCTTGTATGAGGCGTAAGCTAACACATCAGCTAACACATCAGTGTTCTGTTGCAGCACTAATCTCTCTCTTGCATACACTGTTTCCCAAGCCCTAGAAACTACAGTCCAGTGGAATGTAAGTTTTGCTGGAAACTTGCACTATAGATCTTTCCATTCTAGGCTAGTACTGTAATGATGAATATAAAAATAGGAATAATAGGCTGTGTAATAGTCTTTCAGTGTCTTCTGACTTCTAATTGAGCCCTCAGTTCACAGCATTGTTCTGATTCTTCATTAGTTGATTTCTTTGGTATTTGTATTTTCAATACTTTTACCCACTAATTTCCAGAGATATTTAGAAAGGTTGGCAGTGATTTCTAAGAGATAGAAGTATTTTGAGTAGGGCTGCCCAAAAACCTTTTCTAGGATTCATCTGAACTGTATCCAAACCCTTAGGGGGTTATTTATCAAAGGTCGAGTTTGTGAGGTTTTTTTCTGCCTCAAAAACTCCAAACTCCAAAACTGGAATGTTTGCTTATTTATGAAAAAACACAAATGGAAAAAACGCAATTGAATACAATCAGGAGAAAAAACTTGAATACTCTAATTGATTTAGTTATCAGCTAAAAAACCTTGAATCGCTCAAATTGATCGAGTTTTGGAGCAAAATTCATCGAAAAATACCCAAACATTGTCAAATGATTCAAGGGACCTCTGTCATTGACTTCTACATGACTTTTAACATGGCTTTTAACAGCTTCAGGGCATAATAAATATCGAAAAATTATATTTTTTTATTCTGAAAAATCCAGGAAAGAACAGCTTGACGTTTAATCAATAATCCCCTTAAAGTCATGTGATGTTAATATTTTTAGACAAATTATCATAACTGACATGTCTGAGCAAGAGTGAGCCTGGTCTAACAACTACTGCTACCTGCAATGTGAAGGGTCAAGTGTTGGTTTAAGTTGTCAAGAGTATAAAATAAATGTGCACTGCAAATCATACAGGTATAGCAATAAGTTCTTTTTTTTTTGCAAAAGAAAGAATTGAAATTGAAAGCAAAATACGTGCTGAAAAATAACATGAAGAACAGTGGTTTATGTACCAAATTGTGGTCTGAATGCTGTTTGTAACTTTAAGGGGTTATTTACTAAACCTTTGCCCCTTTATGGGGCAAAAACTAAATTTTTTAGTGAAAAAAACCCTAAATTTTTTTGGATTTATTATAACCCATGCTGCATGCTGCAGAAAGCCAGAATCCAAAAATCTGTCATCTCAAACCTTTCGAGGTCCTGTATAAGTCAATGGGAGAGGCACCTTTCTCAATTTGAAGTTATCGTGTTCTGAGTTTAGCGTGAAAATCCAACTTTTTCAGGTAAAAACTCCAAATAATTGTGTGATTTGGGGAAAACCCTAATAAAAATTGGACCAATTCAAGTTTTCCCTCAATTTTATCAAATTTTTCCGTGATCCAATTAATTTGGGTTATTTTATTAATAAATAAGGTCAAATCAAGCATGGGAGTCTGGTCATAGTTTTTTTGATAAAATATGAGGTACGCAGGCGTAACTTCGCTGGCGAAGGAGATAGACACTAGCACAACTTCGCACTCCTATGCCAGGCGAATTTTCACTCTGGTAAACGGACGTAATGGTGCAAATTCACTAAGATGCAGATTTTACTGAACGTTAGCTGTTCCGCCAGACTTGCCTTCGCTAGCTCAGACCAAGCGAAGTGCAATAGGACTTCCTCAATTGTTTTGTTGAAAATTTTTCCCAAAAAACGCCGTCGTCTTTTCACTTTTTCAGGGTGATAGGCTGCAGAAGTCCGTAAAAAATTTTTTGGGTATCCAGGTTCCCCCCTACATTTCATATGGCACATAAACTATACACTGGGCTCATGTGTAGGGCATTATAACAACTCTATTTTCTTTTTTTAAGGTTCCCTGTATGAGTTGCAACATATACGTGAATTCAACTTTCACTTCCCGCCATATGCAAATTAGCTAGCGCAACTTTGCTTTGCCTGCCAAAGTAACACAAGCAGTACTTCGTCAGCGTTCGTTGCCCTGGACGTAAATTTGCATGTTAGTGAATTAGCGTTTTCTGGGTAAATTTACGCCTGGTGAAGTTTTGCGATGTAGCAAAGCGGACACTAGTGCAAATTTGGCACTTAGTGAATCTGCCTCATAGTCTATGTATCTGTTTATTCAAAACACTTCCACCTTACTAAACAAATACATATGTTGGCAGGCAGCTCTTCTCTTTTACTTTTCATTTAATTCAGCCATTACCGTCTTTCTTATAGGTGATTGTAATTGGTCAGTCACCAATTTCAAAGCTTTAACTCCTTCTGGGATCCCTCTTTTAGCCATACTAGGAGATAGATTCTGGTAATTGTAGTTCTCTTACTGTACATCCTTAGCTCTGAAAATTACCTGTCCATATTATATAATTAGGCAGTGCTTTGGTTACTGTTTCAAGATCCCAGATACATTGTATAGAGTTGGACAGGGTAATATGATACCAGCAGCTTTGAATCACTTCTCTTTTATTATTGCCACAATCATTCTTAGATTGTTGGGTTGGTGCTGACTGTGTGATCAGGGCACGGGCAGGGTGCCTAAAGGGAAGCAATAATCGGATTTTTCAGTCTATCACTGTCCATGGTGCTGAAATACTCATTTCTACCTTACATTTAACTCTCCCAACCATTTCTATCAAAGTAACTGTAATATAATGATCATTTTTTTCCTACTGCTGATCCAGGGCTAAAAAGAAGAAACTATTGCTACTGTGATTTGACTGAAGGGAATAACTGCTTGGCTTGTTTCAACTATTTTCCCCAGATCAGTACCCCTTCATAGAAGAATTCATGAAGAAAGCAGTAAATGGCACTGGCGTTAAAAAATGATGTTTTCTGCTTTTTGCCTTATTATTGGTAATTACGGAATAGGAAAATGAATCTATTAAAATTTTTAATTGAATGTATTTGTTTTAATGCCTTTCACTGCATTCCTAAACCCACTCATAAAGGTTTGTTTATTAAGTACAACTTCAGTTGCAGCCATTCAGCTTTTGCTGCAGTAGTTGAGTGAATTTGCAGCATCCATTAAAGGTACTTTTGTCTAAAAATGCTCTTTAAACTTGCATGTTTTGCTGCAAAGTCAATATTTTTGGAAGAATATTTCCAAGGTTCCCACAGTGGCCTGCATCAATAGATGCAGCATACTTTTGCCTAAAGAATAGGGCACAGATGTTAATTGTAGAGCACTGGAAATTAATGTGTCCAATTTGTACTGAAGCATCGCCACAATCTGGCTGCTATTACACTGGAATTGCTAGGGAAAAAAAGCTGGATAAATATGGTGACTTGTGCCCAAAACTGTACTTTGTACACTGCACGTGGTGTTGTAATTAAGCCCTCTAAAGTCATTATCATTATTTCTAGCAAGCAGGTATTCCATGGGGATGGGGTGCATTGTTCCACTACTGGATGCCTGTAGATGGTGTTCATAATTTAATACATTGGAGGTCTAGAGCTATGTAAAGTTAAATTAAGATGGTATTGTGCTTTAAATACACTAAAAGTGTAGGAGCTTTGTTGAATAAGATGAAGAAAGGTGACCCTTACTTATTGGACTGGTGCTCAGTAAAATATTTGCTCATCATAGCATATTATCCATACAAGGCATGTATTGTGCTACAAATGCATATTTTAGTTCTTTATTCATTCATTATATATTTAATTGACATGCTGTATATTAAATTCCAATTCATCTATCTATGAATAAGAAACACGTATACAATCATATTACATCAATGCTTTGTTACAGAGCACCCAAATAATTTGATTCTACTTCACAATATAACTTTTAATCTAACTCCCATCTTTTCATAATTCAGTATTCTGCATTCTGCTGTGTTTTTGTCCTTGCCATCTTCAGGATCCCTTGAATTCCATCCTTCCAACAGGACATATATTAACCTTATATTCCAAGGATCTAATGATTTTTTTTGTAACAACTATTTCCAAACCCAAAAAGCCCTTGGTTCACTGCAGAGAGAACACAAACACCAAACATTAGATTATTGTCTCCTAGAGATAGGTTGTTATTACTAGCAATGTTGTTTATTTCTGCTATATAAGTCCTTTTCTCAGTAGGTTAGTGGGCTATACCCTTCTTGTGTGTCCTTTTTCTGAAGGCTACTGTTGATTCCAGACACTGCTGAGGGTTTAATATCTGTGGCCGTTTGACGTCCTTTGTCACCTTGTTCAATATTCTCTCTTCATAAGGAATTCATGAAGAGCCTGAAAGAGAAGGCTCTGGTTTGGCTTACTATATTGCTGCCTGGAAGGGCTTTCTTTAAATTGTTGTGAATACTGAGCTGGGTGACATGAACAAAAGAACTGAGAGAGAGTGTGGGGAAGGCAGCAGTAAAGAAAGATGGATGGAAAAGTGTCAGAAAGGGGTGGGAGAGAAAAAAAATACAGTGAAACAAGCCAATCAAAAGTAGTTGAATAATTAGAAAAATAACATGGTGGTCTTGAGAAGAGATTGGAAGCACTTGAGAGTATGTGCAAGAGAATACCCCTATAGTATTCCGATTGTAGAATGTTTCATTCATCTTTCTAATAAAAAACAATGGTCCCAGCACTTCTACTGAAGGAGGAATCCTGCTTCACTGCAGAGCTAGGTAGGCAAAGTTGAAAAATTACTGAATTTTGATTTACAATGTTTAGTAACTTACCCACAGGCCATAATGTAGATGCAGCCTTGGCCAAGCTTTCTGTGTTGCATCATCCTAATAAAATAACCACTCAGTGAACTTTATGGCAAGGGATGCCTTAAAATGGCTCATGCAGGCCGGGTCCACTGAGCTTTCTCCTGGTGTCTGGCCGGTCCAGTCAGACTTTGAATTCCATCACTTATTAGCAGCCTCTAAAATTTAGTAGATGCTGGTAAAGATGCCGAAAAAATTGACAGTTAAAGTTTGCTTTGTTTTACAACTCATCCTGTAAGTAGCATTGTAAAAAGAAAGGCACGAGAGAAGGGTAGAAAGTGAGTTTTAGAAAGTATAGAATGGAGTAGGAGAGGATAGGAGGAGTGAATTAAAAAGAAGTAAGAAAACATCAATCACACTGGAAGGCCCTAGTGTGCACAGCACTTGTGATTTACAAGCTCAGCAGCAGTGTGCATGTCTCCTTCCACCACACAGACAGAAAATTAACGTAGTCTGGCAATTAAATTGAACAGTTTGAATCAAACACCCTGCAGGGCAGAGGTCTTCCTAATGTTTTCACAACCAGCCAGGAGATCACACTCCTCTGCCATAGATAAAGATGGCCAATCATCATTGTGGAACATCTCTTATATTACTTTCTTTGCTTAACCCCCACCCCTGTTGTCGGTATTTATTATAATTATTTACATATACATAAAGCATCAACATATTTCAATGTGGTGTACAATAAATAGGTGCATACAATGAAGACAAAAAAAAGAACCAGTTACCAATAAAAAAGTTAAAGAGGGTCCTGCCCAAAAGAACAAACGTTCTACAAGGAAGAAGTGGTTAAGACACAAACCATCAGAGTAAACATAGAAAAAAAACATATACAGTATATTCTTTTATAGCTGAATAAGGATTTAACCAAACCTGGCATTTGATTTGGCAAAATCCTTAGTGTTCATTTTTGTAGACTATTTAGTTCTTGGTCAAAAACAAAGAATGGACTTGGATAATCCCTAGTGATATAATAAATTGGGGTGTACCTGATTTGCCCAAGGTAGTGAGACAGGCTTTAGAGCAGGGCTGTTCAAATGGAGGAACAAAGGCTGGGCGTGACTTATTTGTATGATATAATATTTTTAATTGAATCTGCATGGAAAAAGTTGGACACCGCTGATTAACAGTGAACTTGTTTATTACTGCCACATTCCTGGGGAGCACATCTCAGTGCTATGTTATTAGAATATATTGCCCCCTCACCTACTGGCTAGACTCAGACTCCTGTGTTTCCTGGTGCAGCTCTGAATGTGTTGATGTCCAGACTCCACGTAACCCCAGAAACTGGTATTCTGAGTGTTATCCCTTTCTTCAGGGTTTTTTCGTTGAATTACACTACTAAAATTGTTCTGTTAGTATGACAGTAACTGCAGAGTAGCATCCATAAAACTGACAGAATGTGTCCCCAAATCTGTCAAGACTAAGAAGCAGCGGGACCATAGGAGGCCCAGTGTCACATGAACAGCACAAGCCTTGGGTGCAACTGCTGCATCGTTATGTGTCAGCTTTTGTGAGAACAAACTAGAACATTATCTGGCTGTGTGATATTTTACTGCCAAAGGTGTCAAACATCTCATAACAAACAGTTTTGCCAATCCCATTAAACACAATGTATACATTTCTAAATCTACAGAAAATACATTTTCCCGGCTGGGGTTTCTGTTTCTACATGTGTAGCCTTCTCCCCATTAATAAATACAATGGTAGACTCAGAGAGCAACAATTTTTGTGGCTGTGGGCTCAGCCCATTTGAAAGCTGGATAGAGACAATAAAAGGTAAATAATTTCAAAACGAAATAAAAAACAATTACTATCCGAACAGTTGTTAAGAATAAGCCATTCCATAACATACCAAAAGTTAACCTATAGGTGAACTACGCTTCTAATTTTGAGCTGCTAAGCATTGTAAAATATTTGGCTATGAGCGATTGATTCCACTGGTTGAATGAGATGGCTGGGAGTTGTTCATAGTAGCTGGAACGGTACCAGCTGGCTACTCACTGTAAAGGTTGCTTTCATGTCTGTTAACTGTAAAATCAGATGGATAGCTACAGTATGTGTAGACAGATCTCATATTCACACCTGCTTGAAACACAGGGAAAGTGTACGAGGCATTTGGAATTAGAAAGGCATTTGAGGTATAGCCGTAATAATTCACCTAGATATGAAAGAATGTGGACCAGCAATGTGAGCGAGAGTGTGTGTGGGAGGGGCAGCTAGGAGATGGTGTATGGATGAGTGCTTGTCAGCTGGCTGATATGAGATCTGACACTTTGATATGTATTCAGTGCCACCTCCTGCTTCTAAATATTTATTCTTGCGGCTGTGCTCTGTCTAATGCAATCAGACCTTTTCCAAGGTCCTGCCACATCCTTTTACATCTACTGCTGTCCTGCAGCACTGAGATCCACCACCTGATTGGCTGTCTCTGCAATGTTAACCCTTCTGTTCTCAGGGCACTGTAAAAACAGGAAAATTATGTAGATACAGATATAAATAAACAAACTAAAGCCCATGTCCAAAACGCTAACTCTACCCATGGATACATTTCTCATTTGAAAGGATCATAGTTCCAGCTCACTAATAAGATGCATCGCATATTCTTCTCTAGTCACCCAGCAACACAAAGCACATAATCGGGATTGAATTGTACAAGCAGATTTGTTGCTGAGCAATTTGGAAGAAATTTACTAACCTGTCGGTAACCTTTTGCATTTCTTTGTTCTTGAGCCCTTTGAGTAGAATAATTCTGACACCTAAATGTGAGTTATGGATACTCTGCATTAGAGCTTACAGCTAAACATGAGCCTGTATGGTAGTACTTGATCTTGAGCTTTATTTACTACCGCAGGGTAGAAAAGTCTACACAAGCCTCATACAACAAAATTGGGAGGCCTATTTGACCCAATTTTAATTTGTGATTTTTTTTATTTGAGTAAACTCAAAATTTTACCAAACTCAAATGTGTGCGTATTTTGTAGAAAAATGACAATTGAAAAAAACTGATTATATAGAACTGTGAAATAAACGGAAATGCATCTAATTCATAGTCTACTCATCATTTTCAACCGGTCTACAAACTACCAAACTACCAAGCTTACCTTTTGCCAGAACAACTCCCATTGACTTCTACATGAACGTGGAACTTTAAGATGCCAACGTTTTTTTTTTGTTTTTTTTTAATTTTTTGCACTTAATAAATATCAAACATTTGACAATAATTAGAATTTATGGTGCAAAAAATATTCGAATTGTGGTAAAAATTTGATCTCTGTTAAATCAGCCACTTAAAGGAGAAGAAAGGCTATATAAATACACCAGTAAACCCTTAAAGTAATGCTGTTTTGAGTCCTCTGTCAAAAGAAACACAATTTCTTTCCTTTTATTGTGTATACACGGGCTCCTGTATCAGACTTTCTGTTTTCAGCATAAAACTCCAGGGCTAGGGCTTGAGCATGCTCAGTTAGCTCCTCTCTCACTCTCTCCCTCCATTTCCCCCCTCCCTGCTGTAATCTGAGCCCAGAGCTATGAGTGAGCAGGAGAGACTCAGGCAGGAAGTGATGTCACACAAAGTTAATATGGCAGCTGCTATCCTAAACAAACAGAGAGAGCTTTTGAGCTGTTTACTAAGGTATGGTAAAGCATTCTGCAGAATAAGTATAGTGTTTTAGCTTGCAATATTGTGGCTGATCTATTGGCAATAAACTGCTTTGGGAACCTTCCTTGTCATTTAAGGGAAGATTTGAGAGTAGAGTTTCCCAGTATGTGCAGTGGTCCCCTCCACCTATACTACAGTTCTGTTCATAAGAGGAAAATTCCTACATCCAACAACTGTATTTTTTTGTAAATGGGACAAAAGGGCCCCATATTTACAGAAGCAGACATTTTTACTCTAATTATTTTGCCTCTTTAACAGAGTAAAGCAGATTCTATTGTTAGTGACAGGTAAATTAGGAAAATTTGTGTGGAACTTAGCAGAAAAACATATTGCTGGCAGCTTATTAACCCTTTACGTGGTGCTGGTGCTGTGGAACTGTAGTTCCTTTAAAGGGGAACTAAAGTCTAAAATAGAATAATGGTAGAAATGCTGTATTTTGTATACTAAACATCAACCAGAAGCCCAATTAAACAAATGATTTATGCTTTCAAAGTTGGTCGCAGGGGGTCACCATCTTGTAACTATGTTAAACATCTTTGCAAGACCAAGACCATGCACATGCTCAGTGTGGTCTGGGCTGCTGTTGGGAGGTTAAGATTAAGGATTGTGATAAATTATCAAAACAGCACAAGTCAAATAATATCTGTCATAGAAGCTGATACAGCAATAATAATAATCAGAATATGCAGATTGCACTGGATCTGTGGATACAAATCTCTACACGGTCGCCGGCTGCTATACAGGGAAACAAACAAAGCTGCTTGAGTTCTGGGAAGTAAGGTGGGGTTCTCCCCCTGCTGTTTGAAACTATGATAATTTCCCTGCAGAACAGTTAGGGACCGTGTGAAGTTTCTTATCTGCAGCTGTCAGAGCAAGTAAAACGACAGGGGAATTTCACTGCATACAGTCAGGTTTCTTATAAAAACACGGTATACATTTTTTAACTAAAGTATATTGGAGATAGACTTTACATCCCCTTTAATACAGAGATTATGATATACAGCATGCCAATAGTTTACTAGACAGGGCATTATTTCTTGCTAGGTATGAGTTAAAAAATCTATCTCAGATTAAAATATTCCCCATGTTCAGTATGTAATAATTCCCCCATGTAACCCTACAGGGATAAAGCTTGCACACCAGGCAGTGCCTCCCTTATTATCAGTGTGGATACACTTGCCAATGCAGATAAATGAACCACATGCAGATACGCTGTAATTACAAGCTCACAGTTCACAGTATTTACCGCCCAGGGTAAACGCTGCCGTTAGCTTGTTGATGTTCCAGCCAGCTGAGAAATAAGAGTCTCTGCCACACTGAAACATGATAGAAGTCTGGCAGTGGTGAATATCTGCAAACACCCTTAGCTTCAGTTCCTGTAAACACCATTGTATGAACAGCCCCCTCACCCCTGCCTGAGGGACTACTAAATATCCTGAAAAAAGAAACCCTGCCAGGACATCATGTATCAAACCACAAAATGCATAATACAGCTCACAAGCTGCTGGGCTGTTGACAGAGGATAATGGGAGTCTGACATAGGATTGACTGTACAAGAGACAGGTGTGTCTTCTTACCTGATGTGCATAGCCAGAAACTAGCAATACTAAATACTAACCATGCAGATTCTTCAGACACATTTTGTAGCATCTGTGCACATGAGGAGCAGGTACAGCTTGTGGAGTGTAGTTACAGTCCATGCTCCTTTTTTAAGAAAGCAATGAAATCTCAGCGAGTCTCCAAACATTTGCATATTATCTGAAATTCACTGAGCTTATAAATAATAATAGTGGTTATCTTACCTGTACAAATACAACATGGTTAGTGCCTTTATGAGGACAGCATGCAAACCTTAAACAATGTGATATATCTAGTGTATGAAATGACAGTGTACTCTGTGTTGTCACTCAACACTACACTTTGTATTGTATCCCAAGGTTGCCATAAAAGGAGCAGCTGCAGGCACAGCACAGCTCACTTTCTGTCACTGTCATGGATGCAATTGTTTATGTCACAGCTCAGGATTTCCAAAATGACTCCTGCAGGCCTGTCACATCTTGCTATGTGGTAGAAAGGCTCCATTTGTTTGGGCATATGTGCAGTTAAACTGACACCAAGAGAAGAATGGCTAGCCTCTGGATCTCAGCATCGGCTTATAGAAGAAATTAAATGTTAAGAGAAGGGGGAAGACACAGATGAAATGTTAGCATAAGACATGGTTGTCAAAGTCACAGGCCTTTAGTTGCTGGGAACAAATGTGCATACAAATAAGAATATAAATTTGCACGTTGCAATGTAATATTCTTAATAAGCCTTTTATTGCAGTGTGAATCTTAATTGCGCATTGCACACTTTTAAAACATGTTTGAAGGTAGCGTACATTTTTGGAGCAAATTGAACTTTTTCTGTAAGAAGTTTTATTACATACACTATGCAATCTATAACATTCACAATCACTATCCTACTGTCGCGTGAGGGGCAAAGGATTCACAAAAGCGACTTATATTTCATTCTCCCATTTATTTATAATCATTGGTTCCACAGGAACAGAATACTCCACGGATGGCCAGTAGAGGGTGTTCTATTTGTCATTAAAATAGATTTGTTTTATATTGTATTCATGTAATATAAACTTAAAGATGTAGTTCCCTTTGAAATTAAATTTGAGTATGATGTAGACAAAGGTATTCAAAGTCAATTTACAATTAGTCTTGATTTTTATTTTTTTATTTCAGTGATATGAAACTGTCAAGATACAGTATGTTCTTAAAAAGAATGTCAACCCAAAAAATAAAATTGTGGCTTATAAAATAAAACCTAATTCTAAGTAACTTTTCAATATACATTCATTACAATTTTTCTAAGGTTTTTAAGTTATTTGAGTTATTTGTACATGTAAAGCTATTGAAACAGTGTTTGTCTGTCCCTTTCTATTCTCTGCACTGGTGGCGTAAACTACTAAAACAAGACAAGCTAGACCTGTCTTTGCTGGGGAACTTTGTTTAAAAAATAATAACCAACAGTTAAGCAAATACTACTTTTAATAGCAATTGAAACCACATTCTTAACTCCCAATGTGGGGTGTTGGGGTTATGGTACGTTATGTGTCTTCCCATGGTTGCCAGATATTTTCATACTTTTGGGGGCAGCCTCTAGACTAGTAGGTATAATTGTAAACTGTATTAATCTCTCTCTGGATGAGATAAGTTAAACATATGCTTTAGTTTAAGCCTCATCCCAGGCTTCCAGGTTCATTGCAATTAGACTCTGTGGCCCAGAGGATGCTCTCTACCCTAGGTGGTACATAGTTCAGCTGAAGTTGCTGGAATTGTTGGGGAAATGCAGCCGTAGTTGCAGGTAGGCAAAAAACCCTAGGTAGGTTTTCTGGTTTGGTTAGTTTAATTTGGCCAGAGCTTTAAAAGATACCATCATGCAATAGGTCTTTTAGAGGGGTATCATACACACTGTGTATGATACCAAGACATTGTATGGCAACAGAATAAGCAGCATCTATTGAATGCAATACTATGTGTTTCTGTGGACATTGCCTGCACTAGGCTGAACACCTGGAAACCCACTAGGAATGCGTTATGAGCTGTAATGTCTTTTATCAGTATTATTAGCTTACAAAGCAAGCACAATAAGCATTAGTAATGAAGAAGACTTAATACTGCTTGTTCACTCATTTAAAGAAAATAGCCTTCATTGACAAGGAGGAGGCCCGATGAAAAATTGTCTGCTGATCCAGTATTCTGTGCCAAGGTCACATACTGTACCTTATTCATATAAGTTCTGAGGGCTACAGGTGGGGGGGGGCAAGGTGCAAAAAGTGCAATAATCAGACCTGAGCCATTAATTCTTACAGTGCAGCTCCTTGTTCTCCACAGCAGTAGTTATGCCCAGGACACTTGCAAGTGCTTGGTTTCCGGCATTAATGTACTATTGTAGCACTTGTATTTGGGGCTTTAATAAATGTGTATATATGTGATCTTTTTCCCTGGCCAACGTGCATGTGGCATTTATGCCTGAGACATAATCATTCCTTCTTGCCTCATTCCCATAACTGCCCACTCCAGCTCTCCCTGACAGCATGTGTCATACAGAGCACATACATCAGCACAACTGTCGTAGCACTGACATAGCTGCACCATTGATTGCACAGCGGAATCAAATGCTGTGGAAATTTGGCATTTTCAAAATGAATAGGGCAAAGACGACCAACCTTTTGAAACAACGTCTCCCAACTGTATCTACGGAAAACCACATTTCCTATTGAGCAGCACATACTTTTTTAATGAACAGAAAGGGGGGAAAAGCTAAGATCTCATGAGAGATCTGACCATCATCTATCGATTTAGTGCTGCAATAAAGTGTCCTATAGTTTCTCCTTTTATCTTCATTTCCCAAACTGTGGGGCAGGACAAACTACAGATGGGCTGGAGCATTGGATCGGGATTGGTTTGGATGAAATTTAAAGGTGAATGCTTATTTACTGTATTAGATATGCACTGGATAACATGCATGTGTTAAAATAAGTTTTCATATATCTGCAAACCTGTAATAAGCTTAGAAGGTCTGACCAATATCTGACTGCGAAATGGGGACTAAACCTAAAAACCTAGAGACCACATTGGAATTGGTATAAGCTATGACATCACATGGTGATTCACCTGCTTTTTGCCTATGTGACTTTTCTCAGGCATCGTTGTTGTCCTAAAAGTAAAAAAAAAAAATGAATTATGTGTTCCATAAACATTCGTGATATCAGTTCTTTATTAAGAGAAATCATTCTCAACATTCCTTGCTGAACTTTCCCCATAGAAAGCCACACTGCAATTGCAGACTTATTTTCTACTTTCGCTACATTGTGTTAACGGACACAACAGTGACTTGCTGTATTATGCATTAAAATGGCTATTTTCAGCTTTATTAAACTTGACTTATGTTGCGTGTTAGTTTTCCCTACATAAAAGACAGGTATGAATATGAATATTATATGGCAGTATTGATTCCACAGTCAAGTGTGTGTCTGAATCTGTGAAGCACTGCTTTTTAGTTCTGAAATTTTAATTGTGGGGGGCCCAGGATGGTTGCAGCAAGAGACATCCACATAAATAAGAAAGGGAGACATCACATTATAGAGTGTCATTAATGGATTTGCATGGGCTAGGAGCTTAGTGATCCATCACTGTCACCATTCATTATGTGTTCTGAGACTGCTGCCTGCCACGGTCACTGCTTCTCTCCCCACATTTAATTGTCCCTTTAGAGTCATTTACCAGGGACCCGACTGGACAGCAAGATTTAATGCCCCTTATTTTTATTCCACCTCTTTTCTTCCCTCTGCTTCTTTCCCCCCTTTTTTTTATTTGTAACAGTTTGATGCGCAGATCTCTCCTTCGTTGTCCCTTTCTGCTGAGCTGGCATTGGAAGATAATTGAGTTTCATTTTTATTTATACTTACAACCTTGGGTTTATTATTATCTGCAGTTAAAAGGCCTGGCAGTGCAGCTGGAGGAGAGATAGTCTGGCCACTGAAGTGGGTAGCTTTGGTCAGAGACAACAAAGTTTCTGTATTTTCTGTATTTTCTGTTTGGGATTAGAGACAGAATCTTTATTGGGTTCAAACAGAGGAGGTTGTCCCAGTCTAATCTGTTTTTGTGGGACCCTAAAGATTATCAATTGTATGCAATAGGCGAATAAAGTAAGGGACACCACCTGCAGGGTAGAGGTGATCATTTATTTGCATTGGGTCGGACTGGAGCCTTGAGGGCCCACCAGGGTTGTTAACGAAGGGCCCTCCTGGCAGTCCACGGGGGCGAACATGTCACGCTGCAGCGCAGGTTCATTTCTTCTGGGGAGCAGGTCCGGGTCAACGGCAGCCCATGAGGGCAGGGGCCCACCCGTTCTCCCGGTGTCCCGCTGGCCCAGTCCGACTCTGTATTTACATGTTTATAGCTGTCATTAGCATATGCCACCAAATCAGCAATTAGCTTTGATCATTCTACTGCAGGCAACATAATAAAAGTATATCTAAAGCACTGCGTATCTTGACAGCGCTATATAAATAAATGATGATGATGATGATGATATCTGACTGCCGTGGCTCACTGCAAATATGTATAATTACTATTTCAAAAGAAAAAACCCTGTTTTCAATTTGTAATCTTACAGTTTTATTTTGTGTTTACCTTATCTCTTCTACTGCTCCTTTTTTGCTTCTAACTACTACTAATCGACTATCTTTGGTTCAATATATAAAGTCAAATATCAACATATTCTTTTCATATTCTCGAGACAAAGACTTCTAAAAAGATGTTCTCTTCATTTAGGCTTTTTGAAACATTAGGTCAATTCTAATTGCACTTTAGCACCCACTCAGCCTTATATATGTTCCTAGGTCCCTCAGACCAGGAATCATCATATTGATCATATATATAGCTGCAGCTTGGTACTAGCATTTTTAAAATTACAACAGGCACTTTCTAACCCCCCCCAACAAATGTTGATTAATATGCTTCCTCAGAGAGACCTTCTTATTTGTACATGAGCTTGGCTGTGGCATACAAGTCCCTGTTGGTACTACTACAAAGTGGTGCTGCTATGGGTACAACAACACCCTATCTGAGAGTATTAGAAAATGGGACAAACTGATATATAAACTGATATATAACTCAGATACTATATATATCACCATATACTCAAGTCCTTACAAATACCTGCTCACTGTGTCTTCCACTGCACCTATATACAATTACACAAAAATGAGAGAGACACAAAGTAGCAGCAAAGCCAAAAGCACAAGCAAATCTTTTTTATTAACTGACTTGAACTTTAAAATTATGTTATGACCAAAAATCAATAAGGAGAAACTGATTTAAGCTCATCGGAGTGTGAAAGGGTTTATTACCAACGTGCATCACTGTAATGATGTGCTCTTAAAAATTTGTTTTCATGATATATTACATCTATTATCACTAAAAGTATAAAACCGCAAAGCAACCCAGGGGATTAATAAATCTATTTAAAGGAAACAAGATATGAGCCAGTTGGGGGCGTGTGGGGGAGGATTGGTAAGGGCAGAGTTGAGGTCATATTTATCATATTCATGTCTTTTTCTTCCCTTTTGGAAAATACATAGTCAGGTGAAGAAAGAATCGTGTAACTGATTTGTTTGGTAATATTAAAGAATAGCAACCTACATTATATATTTATGTTGTATTCAACAGATCTTCTAAGCCAAGTAACATGGCGTATATTTCTAGTAGGCAGACTAACTAGAAACAAGGATTCACACATTATAAATTTTAGTACTGTAATGGCTCAAACCTGGAGTTGCTGGAAAAAGAGAATATTGCTGTAAGCCAGTGAACTTTTTCATGCTTCTCCTATTATTTTTAAAATGGGTTGCCATTTTGCAGAGCAACCTTTATTCTAGGTTTTTTCATCTTTGATCATAAGGGAAGAAAAAGTACACAAATATTATTTACAGGACAAAACCTGCGCGGGCTAAATAAAGATATAGACTGTGTGTCGGCCCTCCAGCTGCCGAATTAAAGTTTTTGTAATGCTACAAACCATTGTCTATACTCCTCAGTCATGATGTCTATTAGTGTTAGTATCAATGTTAGTAGGAAGTATCAGCATGTGTGCAGGGAATAGAAAACTACCATCAACTTTCAAGGCGTGAGGCCCTTTTCAATGTGAAAAATGAAATGTTGCGTGTAAAAAGTTGCAAATGAAAAAAATCACATATATAATTTAGGAATTTCTTAACCTGTTAAACCCTGGCAGATGGTAAATTACTGGCTCAACAAAACAATTACTTTGCTCCTTCCAAAATGACCTGACTCTTTGAGGCATCTCTGCAGAGCTATACAATGCATTTAATATCAGAAGCAATAAATATGTTTATTTTGTGATAAAATACTGGTAATATGCTGGGTAATCAGAAGGACAGAAATACTTGATTCAATACATTATTTGACATTGTGTTTGTCTAACAATGGCCGCATAATGAACATGAATAAGGAAAAGCAAATTAGAAAACAGACTCTTCAGGCTAAAATGAGAATCGCCGTGCTCCTCGGTTCTACAGATTTTTTTAGTATGAATCAGGATATTGAACGACAAGCTGGATCTGTTTAAAGATATAGTGAGTCAGCCATTTTTTATGATTAAACTGTGTGTATATTATTTATCGTGCATAAAGAACGTTATAATGTTTGGCCATTATCCATGTTGGAAGCATTTCAGCGTTTCAGTGCTTGGCTGCCAAAGATTACAATACCCTAATCTATTAGACAAGGCACAGTGTGTGTTTTTATGAAGGTATTCCCACTGTGTGCCATATTATACATGTTAGACAAAATATGGCAAATAATTGACAGGAGGACTTGAGTAATATACTGTATCATGCAAACGACCTGCCCTACAGAGCTGGTAGACCTCTTTGTGCAAAGATATAATGGAAGGCAAAAAGAGCTGGTGGGGTTTCTAAGGTGTCCATTGACACTAATTATTTTGAATTGCTTTTAAAGGAACAGTAACGCTTACCTGTTTTACCTGTCTGAGTTGAAAGTGCTAAAAATCATAATGTGATACCTGATACCATGAAGCTCAAGTGGGCTTATCTACCAACACTGACCATATCTGAAACCAGTGTCAGACTGGGATGCCAGGGGCCCACCAGAAAACCTTAGACCATGGGCCCACTTTCCAAACTATTATTCCTCCTCTCTTCACTCAACCTCTTTATTCTCCTAGTCTTTTATCTCTACATACTATACTCTATTCTTCCATTATTAAGCCTCTTTTTTCCCCATAAATAAATAGGGAATGACCATGAAATAGACCAAATGGTTAGAGGCAAGAGGCCCACTGACACCTGGGCCCACCAGGAGTTTCCCTGGTATCCCGGTGGGTAGTCCAACACTGTCTGAACCTAGGCAGCAACCTGTAGCAAGCAATCAAGTTTTAGTATGCATTTTTCCACCTGCAGTTTACAGAACACCCAGTATATAATTTAGAAGATATGTTCTGCCAGCTGCTGGTAGAGCAATAAAAGCTAAAATGTATATGTTGTCATTGATTAATGCACTAATACAAATCTGCCCAGTATTTTTCAATGAGCCCCACTCACAGTGTTCTATTAATGGCTTTGCAGTCCTATTTGGATCAACAACAGCATTGCAATCTTAAATTATTCCAATATTAGCATTCATAATTCCTTAGTAAATCCAAGAAGAATATATTTGAGATGTTTTCAATACTATTTAAAATGCTCTGACGTCAAATTCTTCTGAATCTGTGTTCCTGTTGCTTCATCTGAAGTCTTATGGCTGTTGTACTTGCTAGGAGGATAGCACAATCTGAGTTTTTACCACTGATGTTGCCCTGTTTTCCTAATTTTTTTACTAGTACATTCTTTCTCTGGGCACTTGGCAAATTCACTACTTTTGTATATATTTAGGGGCATCTTCAGCAACAGAGTGCTTGGAGCTTGCATATTGCAGATCAAACACTAGGGGATGACCAAACTTGTTGAGAAGATGCTCAACAGAACAGATGTAGGTGCATCAATCCCTGTAATATACTGTTAGGTATATTTTACACTATCTGGTTTTATGTGTACAACTTCAACAACACATGCTTTATCTAAGGTGGTACTGTTCTCCAGATGGCTTTGTTACCACACACCATACATTTTCACCAAAACCTATTAGGTTTAACCTGATTGGTTGTGGGACTCATCTCTACCATTAACTGTTACTTTGGCCCATGCCATACTCCCAGCTATGTCAGATCATGACCCACCGTCTGGCACACCTTATTCTGTTTTTGAGAAATTATCACACATGGCTTTGACAGGAGGACTTTGATGGTAGATAATGAGCATTTTGAGGGCAACAAAAAATCATGGGCTCATTACAGACAAGCTAGTCTGACAGCAGTTATATATAAATCTGTTGAGTTTGCTAGAGGAACACTATAACATCTTTCATCTCCTGATATTACCATAAGAAGACTAGATGGAATAAATAAAAACATACACACATATAGATACACTGGTGTGTAACACCAAACTCCCCATATAGACTCTCCAGATAAAAGATCTGCATCACAAGGATTATAATGGCGCCAAACTGTTTTTATAAGCAGAACAATATCATGAGACTTTCTTCTTCTTATGAAGTTTTCTCCTTACTGGCAGAGCTGACCAACAGATTGTGACTGTAAAAAAAATGCTAATATCTTAAAAACGATATAAAAAAACGTACAAATATATTCTGCAGAGCACTCTGAGCAATTTTACATTCATTTGTTTCAAGGGTTTAAATGTTCTTTTACGTAACAAGGAAGAGAATGTTTCCGCTGGATCCCTAGCCTTTGGCAGTTGTAACAAGTCCCTCAACAAATGATGGGTACCCAGCTGAAAGGTTTTTTTGTTATTTAATGAATGTATATGTGGAACTTTGTGTTATCTGTACAAAGATGAACACATTTTTTTTGGATTCATTCCATATGAATAATCAATGCCCATTGACATTTCTCAACAATGACAGAATCGTTTTAGCTATTATATATTCTGTGACATTTTCTATAGCTAAATCTTAATTAACAAAAAACATTAGGCAAAATAAGCACATACCCCATGAGCATATAAGCCTTTAAATGTTAGGAGAATTAGCAGTACAGATCAGTTCTCGGTTCTCGTGTCCCCATTTGTGCCAGCGGGGCTTTGTGTTCTGCTATAATGCACATGGCACTGCTAGGTTTGTTATTGCATTCCTCCCTGTCCCCCTTTTCTGTGGGAGGACGTCAGACCAGAGGAGACCTGAAAGTCCTGTGATCATTCGAGCATTTAGGCACGAATCACTGTTACCTTGGTAACTTTCTGCCTGCCCTTTCAGAGGATTTTGCAGAAAACTCTTTATCCATAGGGAAACATAAAGGAATGCTAAAGACGTGGGTCTCTTCAATTTTATTAGGTTTTGAGGCAAATGTTCAGGCATTAGGATACTGGGAGGTATAGCACAACAGGATAATCCAGAATTAGAAATTCTTAGGTTAACATATCAATAACAGAATAGCATGGAAGTTCTACAAAAAATAGATGTAGTGATATTAATTATAGCCAACAATAAATGAAATATTAAACTTAAAGGGGAACTGCCCCATTTTCAGATAATCAACTGTAGTTGGTAGCTTATTTTTTATGACAAATATATTTTAGATCTATTTTTTTTATAGTTTTTGAGATATAAATGGTTTTCCTGGTGCAAACAACTCATCCATGTGGCGTGTCAGTTGTGCATTAGAAATAGTTTACTACTCATGCTGGCAGTGGTATACCTATAGAGGAAGCAAACCCTGAGGGACCAGACTGTGGGGTCTGCTGCATAGAAATTCCCCATCCTCAGCCACACTCCTTCCTCAAAATTTGCAATTTGCATATACAAGCGGGCGTGGTGATTTGTCTCTGAAATTGCTCTTTGCCCAGGGGCAATAATACATAACAACCAATCAGCAGGTAGCATTTACTGATCACCTGTTGAAAAGCATACATTCTATTGGTTTGGTATAAGTAACTGCAGTTTTAGTGCATTTATTACATATGGGGGATAGTTTCTTTGTGTAACAAAAATAGTTTAATGTGAAACAAAAATAACAAGAGTAGGGACTCCTCTACAGCTTTATAATGATTAATAGCAGTGTTATGTTTGCATTCAAAGGGAAATATACCTTATTTATAAGTACGGTTTATCTTCACTGTGTTTCTGCCACATGCTTTTAAAAGTCCAAGCTAAAACAAATGGTGATAAAACATGTTTATAACTATTTTCTCTTTAAGCAATACAAGCCAATAACACATCCCAGAGCTTAATTTTTAGCAAATAAACAGTAAGAGGTAAATTCCTGCGAGTCACAGGGATACAATATCGGTTGTATACATAAAAGGAACATTAACAGTTGCCCACCCTCCTTCCAGGAGCGGAGGGGGGGGGGGTCCTGCGTTCTTGTCCATAATGAAATTCATTTTGAAATGTGTGTGATCTGTCTCTAAGGATGCCATTTTAATTTTCTACCTTCATGTAGCAATTAGATTTGTGCAATTACAGCCCAAACAAAGAGCCCATCATTGCACTGTGAATAGATTGGTGGGATTAAGTAACAGGCAGCGAAATGTACAACGCTAATCAACAGGAACACTCACCACTGTCAGGAAGCGTAAATATCAAGTGGCCTATTGTCAGGTGGAATGGATGCTATTTGCACTTAACACTTTGCTGGCTGGTAACAGTTTCTTTCGGGATGAGATAAACAGAAGTCCGGCAACCCTGGGATTCAATGGAAATTCTAAAGCGATGTTTTCTATCAAGCTTCGAGAACATTACTTCCAGCATTTATTAGAGGTTCATCCACAGACACCATTATATATACCATAGTTCTAATTTCAAGTGTTACTGTAACAGTACCTGGTGGTCTAGTGGGTGGTGGCTCTCTCGTGGGGACTCTCGCTGCCGCTTTCCGAGGATTTTGTCCTACGCGTCCTGTTGGTATTGGCGCGGGTGTCATATTGTTTGGCATATCGCTTCTGATGTGTAAATTCAAATATTTTAAGAAGCCTTGTCCATTTGTTCACTGCCAAACAGGTTTGTCAGATAGCTCCCGGTTGTGCTTATTGTCCAGTTTTCCTGTTCTTGACCTGTGCCTGTCCCTGACCTCTGCTGATTTGATGCCTGACCGACCATTTTCTGACTATTCTCTCGGACCCAAATTCTGTACTGGACTGTACCCGTCTGTTTCTTCAACTACACTGTGCTCTAACCCCTGTTACTCCTGTCACACGTTCCATTTCCCTTGCCTGCCCAGAACTCTCGCCTTGATTATCTCACTTTAAGATCTGGCGGCATCCGAGTAGCAGAGGGCTCCACCCGAAGGTGACTGTTATAGGCAGAAGCATGAGCCATGACCGGAAGCACTTGGCATCTATTCTAGGTTTTGGGATATCATACGTGATACTTACTTACTCATTTTGTTTTACTGACTGGTCTATTATCTAGCTTGACATAGACAGTTATGGTCATACATGGATGCATTCATAGAAAAGCTAAAAAGACCTGGAAAGCCATCATCATAAAGCTCCAGAATAAAGATAAAAAATATGCCTGTTGGGTTATAGTAAGATGGCTGGGATGACAGTCCTCATCCCAAAGGGCCATTTATGAATGCAGTTCAATGCGAGAAGTGCAATTTTTAGACTCTACATGTGTTTTACCCACAATGCAGCACTTGTCCCCAGAATTCCATCATAATTGCTGCCACGCAGGGCGTTGCTGCAATTGTGCTTAATGCGTCAAGACAAAGAATGTTGTGCCTATTATTTTCAGAGTTGGATTTTGTCATATATAAATCCAAAATGTCTGAAACGGCAGGAAATTTAGATAGGATGGAAGTTATTAGAAATAGTATGTGCCAAGTAATGTTGTGTGAAATTCCTGATTACCAAATGCATTCTTGATAACTAATGAGATCACATGAACATGATTGCTAATACTATATTGCAAAATGTACCTGTATTAACATATTTAACACATTTACTAAGGCTTCAGTTGTGTTATATTCTTTTCTGTTTTAGAATGGACCCAGTTTTCATACAAGCAGCTACTCTTTTTTTCCCTCTACACTTCTGCATAATTCTATTAGGGGATTTACTTATTACAGTGCTGTAAAGTGATGCTTTCTTTGCAAACAAGTGATGGTTATTAGCCTATTTGCAGCTGCAAATCCAAACATAGCACCTCCATGCAATTGCATGCAAAGGACATAGCAATTGCTGCAAAGAGTCACTTTTGAGCATTGTGTGTGACAGTGTGAATCTAAATAAAGGAGAAGTAATATATATATATATATATATATATATATATATATATATATATATATATATTTTTTTTTTTTTTTTTTACTGTACTATACTAATTTGATAAAAAAAACAAGTTTTCATATGCCACCTTAGTAAAGAGTTATCCCCATTGCTACAGTGGTTCGGTACTCGATGGCTGCGGATTAATGAAGATTTGCGCAGGTCCTTCAGCTGCAGCACGTGCACATATATTATCAGGCCTTTGAGCAGTGATATATAGCACATAGGCCAGATTTAATCCCCATGATATTCTCTTTTTTGTTTCTGTTTTTACTGTCTAGCTGTAACTTTTCTATGCATAAACATCCCTGGGAAGGCCTATCTATCTGTCTTTATCACTCACTCAGGGCACATAAAGATTTAATAGTCATCTTATAATTTTAGTAGCATTTATATTGTAAAAAGCAGAGGGTACTGTAAGGTATAATTGAATGTGTTCTTTATACTCCACAACCCCTTGCATTTCTGCACTGAACTGAGATTCCAGGCAGGTTAAAATGAATTGTTCTGCTTTAATGTTGACCCTTATGGGGACTATTAACTTGACACTGACAGAGTTTTATTTTGTGTCCCATTCATGGCATAGTAATTGGGATAGAATATGTTTCAGTGTGTGACCATTATTTTTTAGTTTTCGTGTTGTCTTTGTGACACTAGCCTGATGGCTAAGGTTTCTGGTTTCTCAGGGACTATTTTCTGGAGTTTCTTGTCACTGAAATGGGTCAGAAGGGTATCAGTTTCAAGCAAATGACAGTGGATACACATATTCATGAGTCTGGCTTGCCTGCACCTTGCCAGGAACACTTGCCATTCACAGACAACACATTCTTCCTTGGCACTTCATGTCGAGCTTGCAGACTGTCTCACAATGTGTTCTATGGTTGCAGTTCAGTTTTGCAGGGAGCTTATCACAATGACACCCAGCTGGCGTGTATCAGTGATGTCCTGGAGGCTTGTATACTTGCTCTTTTCAACCCACCCTCAAAGCATGGAAGTAGCAGAAGTTACTAGTGTCATTACTGTGAGTTACAGACACTTACAGCCATGCCTCATATGTACTGAGGCACATTTGCAATGCCATTCATATTGGGTTTACACCTACAGTATGTCCGCATATTTAGTGCAAAGCACAGCATGCTGGGCCACAAGAAAACCCAATACTTGACACTTTAGGATATTCACATGCCACCCCTTACATTATGGGTACAATTTACATACCCTTCACTACCAGACAATAGATTTGTGCACAATTACTATGTCATGCTGGAAAAAATTAAACATTTTGGGTTAAAAAAATTACAATTTGGAGCAGTTTGAGTCCTTTAGAGTTAGTGGACCAGAAAGTGATTGTGCAATAGTGTACTTGTAATTGCTCCTTGCATACAGAATAAAGCAAATGCTAAATTATGCAACCAGCTGGAATATATATATAAAATATAGGAACACACCACATCAATAGATTATTGGATAATGCAAATCCACACCTACAGATGGAGCTGAATTTATTGTTGCTCATGGTGCACACTACACTGCCTCATTTTTGTGGGGAATGGGCACATCAGTGTGTGCCGAATGTTTCATCCAAGTGCGCTTCATTTGTATGTCATTATATTCTGTTAAAGAGTTGATAGGAACTAGTGATGGGTGAACCTGACCACTTTCAGCAAAAATCCATGAAACAGCAAAAAATAGGAAATCATATTGAAGTCAATGGATTTTTTTTTCCCAGAGACATTTTACCAACTGTGCAACATTTTTTTTATTATACATTGGAGTCTATGGGCCTCTTTTTTTAGTGTCGAAACTCAAAAAAATATGTAAATATAATACCACATTCCTGTGTGTTTTTCTAACTTTTAAAAGAGGACACAACATATATGGTAACACTTTGGTGTGCGGTGGGTGTACCACTACAACCATTCCAGTGCAACACAATTTTGTAGACACACATTTATTTCATCTATCTTTCTCTCCCTTTCTTTCATTTTTAATAATAGTTTCCCATTAATCCTGGCAAATAAATAAAAATGCCATGCCTTTTCAAATATAAAATAACCCAATATCTAAGATTAACCCTTCATTAGAAAACGTGACCTGCTCCTTTATTAAAAATCTTGAGCAGTTTAGCGGAATTGACTCTGGCTGTCTCTGCTCTAAATAAATTTAGCATACTTGATTAAATTCCTGGAAAAACCAACAGTTCCCTGACCCATAAAAACAAGTGAAATTCTCTCACCTTCCCGAGGGGCTTACTTCCTATTGATTTTTGGATTGGTTTTTGATTGGCTGTTCAAAACATCAATATCACACTTCCAGCAGAGAGTAAAACTCCAATAATTTTATTTCTTAGGAAGTATAATTGTTTGCCAACTTTAACAGGTCCTGACTATGTAGAGACTTCTGCAGCCATTAAAATAAGTGTCTTTCATAAACACGCTATGTTTGTCAGCAGTATTGGGGTTACTGCTCCATTTGTACATTTCAACCCAAGGATTTGCCAATTACATGCTGAATTAGGTAAGAAAGATGCAGGAAATCACAGGAAATCCCATTGGTAAGTCATTCTAGGAAATATTATTTAGCTTGCTTTACTTTTCTAGCACCACTTTTTCAAAAATGAATCCCTAGCTGTGGCATAGCATTTCTAACCAGTAGCCATAGAAAAGATTTTTAGAGAGCATATAGAATTGTGAGCTAATTGATGCCTATGGTCAGTGAATTAATATCATTGGGGACAGCAGCAATCATAGTTTAACTACAGCTGTAGGCATAGTTGCTGGAATCCCTAATTCAGAGAGACAAAATGTCCAATTAAAAAAGCCTTAAAGATGGAAATTCCAACAGAGATTACTGTAGAGAACATTGACAAGTTACGAAGCATACTGCCTGCAGTAGGAAGGTTAAATATGGGCTCTCTGTTGCCATTACTTATATGCTGGAACAGCTGGGAAACTTCTGGAGCAGTTAATATATCACAGACATAGTGGAAGCCAAGTGACTATGAATACACACCTCAGGGCTGCTTGTGTTCCCCTTAACTGCCTGTCTCGCGAATAAAGGCTTCAGGCTGAGTATCAAAGACAGCCCTGATTTATCTGGAAAACACCAGAATGAGGACCATCTGGCCTACAGTCATCAAATGTTGAAGTTATATCACACCTGAGACACATTTCAGAAGACAAACATTATTTTAGGAGATAAGATGCTCACCTACATATCATCTAGGAGTGTGGTGCTCTCCAGTAGTTGTGCAGCACAAAGCACTTCATGTAATAACACTGTTTGGCATTCCATATGTCCATTAGATAAGGCATTGTCCTCACTAAAATATTAGTGCTCTCCTAAGTTCAGCTTCCTGTTTCAGACTGATGTAATAATATGCTATAGTGCCCATATCTAGGTCTATAGTATCTATATTTATGTGGGGCCATGTAATAGTAAAACCAATGTAGACTGAACAAAATGTTTGTATATGTTAATATAACACTACTTGTATGGGCATTGCTGTATTTTCTGTTACTAGTACAGAGCGGGTAGCAAATGTAAATTGTTGCAAAGTGCTACATGTTAAGAGGCACACATAGCAATAGAACTTGCAGACTAATTGGGTAGGAGACCTACAGATTTAATAAGTAATAATAAATAATGATTAATACGAGTAACCATTTACATTGGTTAAAGCATTGGTCCCTAAAAAGCCAAGAGAGAATCCGATGCTCACATCTCACATTTGAAATACTTTTAGATATCTCTTTGGGGCTTAAGCTTAATTTTGCTCTTTTAAAACACTGATATTGCCAACCAAATAGGTGTGCTCTTCACTATAGCAGCAGCAGCCATGTTGATAATGCTATATTAACAGTGTCATGCGCTCCACTCTCATTGGAGTATTATTATTGAACTCTTTAACTGGTTAAACCAGCTGGATGGATTCTTTGAAAAAGCCTCCCTTCATTATCAATTCTATTCAATAACTGTAGGTTAGTCATTCTTTCTTCATGACTGAGGTGTTTTTACATAAAAGAAACACATAATCCAAAGTCAAATACTGTACAACTACTTTTTGTGCACCTGTTTTGCTCCCAAAATAATTTTTGAAAGTATTTGTGGTTTGCAGGTTCATGGGTTCAACCTCAAGCACACAGCAAGGAAGTCTTGTACCCAATACCAGACTTGACCATGTACTAGTTGCAACCTTTGTTTGTCCCCCCCAAATAATATTGTAAAGCCTGAACAGCCTGAGAATAAAATATGCTTTTTCAGGCAATTTGAAGGTTTTATTCTCTGTGTGCTAAAAGTTGAATTACTTTTTGTACATTTATGTGTGGCACTGAATGCTGGGTATTGGACTGGCCTGCTGGGGTGTGCTAGAGTGGTGGGCCCTTATTGGGGGGGAGTAGTGACTGACCAAAGTGGTGGGTTTCCCTCAAAGTGGCGGATTATTGCTTTTTTATTATTTGCCAGCCAAATATGTCCCTACAGATAATAGATGTGCTTACAGATTGTACTAGGGCAAACAAGGGCCAATCTGAGGCTGCTCTGCAACTGATCCATGGAAATCTTCTCTGGTCTTATGCAAATAACAATTAGGGAACATTATATAATATAAAAATATATAATATATTAACATAATCTAAATTTCCACATAATACTGAAAGTGCATGAGACATACTATAGCCGCTTCCATCAGATATGGGCAACCTGCAATCTTTTAGATGTTGTTAAACCCTCCAAATCTGTGGTTGCAGGATATGTTATCCAGAGCTGCATTTCCTATAACAAACCCCCCTCCAGAATTCAAAAGAAAGCTTTTCCTCACATCAGATAAGTTTTGTGATTGCCAATTATCCGGTAATGAAAAACAAATCACAATTAATAAAGCTCAAAACGCGTACCTATTATATTCATTTATTGATTTAATAAAGCAAGGGATAGACAGGCAAACACACAAACTCCATTTCCAATTAGCAATTACATGATTTTGAAACACCACTGTCCTAAACAATGTCATAAAACAATTAATAAAAATTGTTTTTCCCTTTAAAATAATTGGATTATTTATACACATACAGAAACCAGGGATATGGAGCAGTGGACATAAGTGGTAACTGGGGGATGAAGCAAATATCTAACTCCACTGGATAAGGTACACACATGTACATACAGTATAACATATGTTATCCAAAATACTCAAGACCTGGGGTTTTCTAGATAAAGGAGTCTTTCTGTCATTTGTATCTATATACCCAAAGTCCATATATATATATATACCTATATACCCAAAGTCAAAAGAAATTTAGAAGGTGAAGAAAACAATCAGATAAGAAAGATTCAGTTAAACATTAATCATTTTCTGCTGCAGAAAACCAGCAATAAAGGTGTAACATTAGATTGGGTAATTTATTAGAAAAAAAAAAGAATACATTGGGATTGATATTCTCCCCAGAAGCTGAATCTAACTGTTTAAATGAAAGGCAAATATAACAGAAACACAGAAAAAAGTGAGATAAAGATTTGATTTATTCAGTGTAATTGGAAAGAGATAATTTTTTTTTCAGTGGCACCTGACAGTGAAAGATGGATTGGCCCCCTAACAGAGCTGCTTTTCCCCTTAACATCTTCATTACTAGGCTGAGCCTTTAACACAAAGGTTTGTTAGAGTTCCTGTATGGCTTGGATTGTGGCTTTTTGGGAATTATGGGAGTTGTAATTTCAAGTGGCTGGTATTCTTCTTTTTATTGTTAGTGTTCATTCTTTTTCAGGAAATGATTTAAAGGGAATCCTGCAGTGGCTTAGCTGTTGTTGTAAGGAATGTTGGCTTTAATGAACAACATTAAAAAAAGTATACAATTAAGTCAGAATTAGAGATTCACCTAACCCCAGAATTTGGCTTTAGCCAACTGTTAGTGATTGACTGAACTAAATCCGAACTCCTTAAAGCAGATGTAAAAGTGCTTGCTTGTCATAGAATCCAAAACAACACACTGGGAGGGTCATGTACAACCTCCTGGGTAGAACTACAAGAGCACTAAGGGGTGCAAGAGTCCACATTGGGGTTCTGCCATTCTGTAACTTCAATAAATCCAATGAAAACAGCAGCACTCCGGTATTATTGGCAAAAGTGAAAAACTTTACTTAAAATGCCTTAGGCAACGTTTCGGGCTACGCAGGCCCTTTGTCAAGCCCTTCCGTAACTTACTACTCTAAGTGATGTGCAATGTAGAAGGGCGTTTGGGGTGAGTGTTCCCTGACGTGCCTACACTTGCCCCTCTTGTATCAAACACTGCCTAACACAGGCAATTCAAGGTGCACCCTGCAAGTCTCTGCACTTGAAAAAGCATTTTATGCGTTGAATAGGATTCCAATAAAATTGGTATTCTGCCAGAACCTTTGCAGAGCATTTCCTATTTGCCTGAATCCTAAAATTATTATTTTGGTGCAACCAAGTATATGTCACAGGTGACACAATATAAATTGAAGTGTATCCGATTGATAGCAGGTGACAAATTAAATTTTCCTTTTTTGTTTAAAAATTGTGTAAATAATTACAAAAGAGTGATTGACTGAACTTGTTAAAATACAGAACACACTAGGGTGTATAGGACTCTAAATATGCCCTACAAGTGCATGCCTTTCAGATATATGTATATAATTATGTATCTTCTATCATGAGTAGCTACTAATGAAGTGGCAAATATGTAAACCTAAACTGACAGCTAAAATACAATTTGCTTGGTATACGCCCTGTCACACTCAAACTGCATTGTTAATGTCTCTGTGTGTAAGCAGACAATAGTTTGACATTTGGAAAGGTTTCTCTTTCTTCACCCAGGTGGCTCCATGAATAAGCCAATCACAGTGACACATGCTAAACCGGATCAGTTTTTAGAAACCAACGCAGCTTCCCCTTCTGGAATGCAGTCTGACACCACTAGCCTATAATATAATATGCACGTATCACGTATAATCTGCAATGTCAGTAGATTCTTGAGCCTCCCTTAGCAATGCAGTAAAAGACAACAATTATAAAGGAATAAAGGCAAAGTATTTGTTTTCAAACAGTTACATTTTGTTCACTAGTTCCTATCTTACTTTGTTTTGTTCTAGCACTGACATCAATGCTGTCTCAGGCGCCTTTGCCAGAGAAAGAGTTAATAGCTTTCTCTCCTACCTGCGGCATCCAGTGTTCTGCAGCACACACACTGAGGTGTTAAACCAAACGTTATTAAAAGGCAGCCAGGGCTCATAATCATAAAAACACCGATGACATTGAAATCATGGCGGTAATTTTACAGAACATTTAAATCCTAGCATCAGCCAGCCGCAAAGTTCCCATTAACTGCATGCCCATTGACGAGGCTCCTGCCAGGCCACACTGCAAGATTCCCCTTCATGCTACACTTCCCATCACCGATAAATCTCTAGTCGGAGCAACGTGTTGGGACAGGACATGTCTGGGATACTTTGTGACAGTCACTGATCTCAGCTTGCCTTTCACTTGCCTATACGTTTTAATTGTCAATCATTAATTAGCCTTTACGTATGAAACCATATAACTGAATATGTTTAAAGGGATACTGTCATGGGAAAACAAGTTTTTTTCAAAACACATCAGTTAATAGTGCTGCTCCAGCAGACTGAAAAATCCATTTCTCAAAAGAGTAAACAGATTTTTTTATATTCAATTTTGAAATCTGACATATTGTCAATTTCCCAGCTACCCCAGTCGTGTGACTTGTGCTCTCTTTACTGCTGTACTGCAAGTTGGAGTAATATCACCCCCTCCCTTTCCCCCCAGCAGCCTAACAACAGATCAATGGCAAGGTAACCAGATAGCAGCTCCCTAACACAAGATAACAGCTCCCTGGTAGATCTAAAAACAACACTCAATAGTAAAAGTCAAGTCCCAAAAAGTGAGACAGCCTGCCAGAAAATAGTTCCATCCTAAAGTGCAGGCACAAGTCACATGACTGGGGCAGCTGGGATGCTGACAATATGTCTAGCCCCATGTCAGATTTCAAAATTGAATATTAAAAAGTCTGTTTGCTCTTTTGAAAAATGGATTTCAGTGCAGAATTCTGCTGGAGCAGCACTATTAACTGATGTGTTTTGAAAAAAAAACATATTTTCCCATGACAGTATCCCTTTAATCATTGTCGTAAACAACTGCCGTTTTATTAGACATTATGCTGCTTTCTGTGCAAATAACAAAAACTAGATTTTAATTTTGTATTATGAGGGTGTGTGATATCAAGTGCCTAATTTGTTATAAGTAGATATATGATAACAGCCAATCAGTAGTTTGCATTTGCAGATTTTGCACCTGTTTGTACCTTCTTGTTCTAGGAATGACTGGTTTAGTCCATGTATTTGCAGACGTATCTCTCTCTGGAGAGTTTTAGGTTCCTCTTTGTTTCTTTCCTTTTTCAATAATCATTTACTTCTTTAAATTAACTTTAGCATTTGGACAAAATGGCCAACCACAGTCTGTTAGCCCAATCAGTCAGATTCTGATAACTGCAGGATTGTGTATGTGTTTGTGGAGTAAACCATGGTTATATAGTAATTAGGTTTTTATAGTCCAATAAGCAGTTTCCAAGAGGGTTAAAAAGTCTGTAGTCGCAGTTCAGGAACAGGTCAGAGCAGGCAGAATCAGGCAGGAGAGTCAGGAACCAGAATATCAGTCTAAAATTGCAATTTAGAGCACACCCAGGAACTCACAAAATAAGGCCGGGACCCTCAGCGTTTTTTTATTTTGAATTTGGTTCCAAACTGCAATGTGATGATGTCACTCGCCAGCGTTTGGAAACCATGTGGCTTCTATGGCCATCCCCATCTTGTCTGTGTCAGTCAGGCTGGGACTCCTGACATCTGGTTCCATCCAGAATATTGTATTAGGAACAATTAGAGAAACTTTAATTGACTATAGGAGTTTAAAATATCCCTCAAAACACATTCAACAGATTAAAGTCTGAAGTTGTCATTAAAACATTCCCATCAGATTTGCAGTCAGTTTTAAACAATGCCCCTGAAGACTTTTGTTATAGATCTTATGTAGGAATACCCAGCCCTGGATATAGGATATAGCCTGTGTGTTGCAGTGTGGAAAATGACCTAATAGCTGTTGGTTGATACCATTGCTCTTGATGCAAGAACTGGAATTCCAAGGTGACTCAATCCATAGTGAGGCTAAAGTCATATTTCCTTTTAATAGAATATTTGTTTAATTGCATGTATATTATATTATAAGGCCTAGGACAGTGAAGACGGAATAAATAAACAGCATGACCTATCTATCTAATCAATTACAATCCATAAGCCTGTACTGTAGGTGACTATTTTCTTATTTTCTTTTGGAAATTCATGATCCTTTATTTCAGACATAATATGATGTATTCTTACATATAAAGCAGAGAAGAGTGACAAATGATTGAAGACAAATGATAAGGCGTTCATATATAATTAGTTCTGTATGCGTTTATGCATGGAATACACTAGTAACAGACAACTAAAATGTTGATACACATGTTATGCTTTGCATACATTACATAACCTTTATTAGTGGGTCCTTTATGCCTGATTCTCTACAGAGCTCCATGCATCCTATTTTGGTTCTTTCAATCCCTTTCTGTTTGTAAGAATCATTCTGTTACTGAGATATTTTGTGTCTGTCTGTGCTGATCCGTCTGACCTGTTCAGTGTTGATGTTCCTGTGTGAGTGATGATCTACTTAGTGCAGATAAAATTAAATAAAGACATAAATAAATGTATGTTGTGTTAATGTGTGCTAGAATAGATGTACTGTATATGTAGTAAAGTTAGAATATTGCATGTGTTCTCACATAGCATCTTTCCTGTCAGTCCGTCCTTTATTTCTTATGTGTTCTTTGTTCTTCTTTATTCTCCTTTTCATATCTCACTTTCCATGCTGTGTCTAGCTCTGATACTGCTTCCTTTTCATTTCTGTACTCATCCTTCATCCCACCAGAATATGATTTTCTCCATCAGAAGGTTTCCTCTTTTTATTTCTTCATGCCCCCCTATAGTTATCAAATATCCTTTTTATTTGTTTCCATTTCAGATCTTTTTACCTGCCAGGGCAAGTCAAGCTGCCTGACATTAGGGCTCATATGCTGGACATCACAAAAAGATCTGGGCCAAGCTTTGTGACATCTGTCCCAGCCCTTTCCAAGCTATGTCCATCGTCCCAGTGTCATACTTCTCACCGTCTGTTGTGTTGGAAGCTGTATTGGGCTCATGGGAGGGTCTGTCTAATATCCTTGCACTCTCATTATTATCAGATTACATTCGCTAACCTTCTCTGTCATCTTGCAGCAAGGTGTGATTGGATTCAAGGACATAATGTGTCAGGATAGGTGTTTGCCAAATACAAACATCATGGTTAACTACTAAATTGCAGTACAATGTAATATAAAATGCTTTTCTGGGTCTCTAAATGGCATAAATGTTTTATAATAAACAACAACATGGAACACTAGTAGTCATTGTTGGGGTTATTGATCTTTGGCTTGGGGGGCCCCATTTGACTCGTAACAAGATATCCAAAATTATCCTTTCACTTGTAGTAAAGAAATGAGAATAAATTGGACAGCAAATATGTGTTCACCTTAAATATTACCCTTTCTGACCACCCAGCTGGGCTTCCAGGAAAATATTAGGCAGCAAGTAAGCATTTCTCACAAATAACACATCAATAGGCTGTTTTGCAGTTATGTAGTCTGGAAATGTATGAGCTCTTACCATTTCTATGGATGATTCCAGTTAAGCTAATGATAATGAAACATACATGTTTCAATGTATTTCTGCGGCTATGTGAGTAATCCCTTACCTGCTCGTTGGCTAACGCTGGTGCTTTGTTTTAGTATCCTACAGTAGTTGCAGTGCAGTACTTTTCACATCATTAGTCATGGGAGTCCACAAATACTGGCAAGGGGAGGAGCTTGCCCTTCCTCTGAAATTTTGCCTACCTCTCGCTCCCTGCCCGCTGCCCCAGATTGCTGTTAAAATCCAAGATGGCCATGTATTTCACTGTGGAAAGCACAACCATCTTGGATTTGTTACAGATACCAGGCACAGAGATAGTGAGGCAAGCAGTGTGGGAACAGCAGGAAAGAAGAAGTTTGGTCAGTATTCTGCTTGTTTCAGTCTATCCATTTCTGCATTCATCTTACCGGAATGTCTGGAGTTAATGGAGTGCAGATTGTGCATTTTCCGTAGTAATTATACTGGTACATCTGGGGTTAAAATGCCCATTATCTATTTATTTAGTTATTATACAGACTTGTTTGTTATCTGTAATAATTATACTGTCATATCAGGGGTAGGTTTTTGGTAAAATGAGTGTGGTATTTAATGTTCACAAAGTGCAGCACTGCACACTGCAGATTTTTGCGATTTATACTCTCTACTTAAACAGCCTGTCTTGTTATACAATTATGTAAGTTGTGGCTGACTTTATGGGCTTTGCCAATAAATTGATTTCCTGGAAACCTGGCATCTAGTTATTTTGTACAGGCATAGTCTTAGTTCTCTGTATAGGTAACAAACATGAAAAATGAATGCAAAGTGCAAGGGGTGGGAAAGGGTGGTGGTTTCATTTTGTTAAATTACTTTACTCATTAAAGATAAGTGGAACTTATAGTAGTAGCTTTGTCATAATGTTTATGTGGAGCTGTAAAGGCTACAATGATATCACTTGGGACTTGAGAAGAATGTTGTTGAGTTCTGTTATGGAGATGATGGTGGTTTGGATCCCTAGTGCCCATAGTGGTTTTTACGCTCTTGTGTTAGTGAAAAGCCAATAAGTGAAAAGACAGTAAAAATGTGACATAGGCAGTGTGTCATCCCAAATATAGAATTGTGTTTTTAAACAGATACATCCTTACACTTTTCATTTGTATAGATCTAAAAACATTGTACATTTTTTCCTGACTTTTGCATTATTTTGCACTATAGGAATGCTTAAACGTATCTGTACAGCTGGTTCTGTAGGTAAAATGAGGCACAGTTCTATAGGGAGGGTGTGTAATGCGAAAATTACGAAAACTTAGGGGCACATTTAATAAGGGACAAATATCGAGGGTTAATAAACCCTCGAATTCGACCCTCGAAGTAAAATCCTACGAATTTGAATATCGAATTCAAAGGATTTACTGCAAATCCTACGATCTTTAGAAGGATTTTAATCAATCAATCGAAGGATTTTTCTTCGATCAAAAAAACCTTAGAAAACTGATGGGGAAGGTCCCCATAGGCTAACATTGTAGCTCGGTAAGTTTAAACTGCCGAAGTATGTAGTCAAAGTTTTTTTTAAAGAGACAGTACTTCGATAATCGAATGGTCGAAAAGCTGAACGATTTTTAGTTCGAATCAAAGTCGTAGTCCAAGGTCGTAGTAGCCTATTCGATGGTCGAAGTACCCAAAAAAATACTTCGAAATTCGAAGTTTTTTTACTTCTAATCCTTCGCTCGAGTTTAGTAAATGTGCCCCATACAGTCTACTGTATTACTAAGCACTGAGATTTGTTCCTTAGCCTGGCAGAAGAGAAGACAGCAACTGAAGGGGGGGAATTGATACACAACTGTGATTCTGCGCTTTGTTTCAGACCAGAGAACAGAGCAATAGATAATTTTGAATGAATAGGTGTGTGCTTTATGCTGACCCAGAGAGAAAGAGACTCAACTATAAGATGAACTCAGGCAAAGAATAAGGAAGAGTGGACAACCATTTGCCATGGAACAAATAAATGATAATGATTTTTTCTAAGGGACTAGGAGAAAAAGATTTAAATCTCATTTCTTTAGTAATGTATGGAAAAAGAACCTGTAACTCAAGTACAGTATAGACATTTAATTGAATTTACCTTTTGCATTTTGTACTTGTCTTATTGCATTACTAGCCCCCTATTTTATAATTCCCCAGCATTTTGCCACATTTCTGTTCTTGAGAAAATGAATGGCATCACACATGGTTGAGATTGGTCTAGATTAAATAGTTATTGGTAACTATGGGTTCTTCTTCATAAACTAAAAAAATCCAAACTTCTAAAAACATCTTACCTAGGCCTGAATTGCCAAATTTCCAAGAACTCCTTTATTCAGAATTGAGCTGTGGAATGACGATTCATGAGCTCCATTTACGTTCCATGGGTGGCGCACACATCTGTGAGCAGAGGCCGTGACTGAACTGTCCCCTGAATTTATGGGTTTGTCATCGTAGACAGAGTATGTCCATAAATCAGGGATACAAATGAGCAGATAAATGCATGGAGATGGAAGAAGACACTGCAGAGGATTATAAGAAATATTAGTAAGAGCAAAGAGCGATAGTTGTTGGACTGGGCAAGGAGCAAAAAAATCTGCCACTAGACATATATCATGTGTTTTCAGAGGTGGATGCCTCAGATAATATGATGAACAGAAATCACATAGATGGATTCTGAACGTTTTCATACCTTTGTGATCCTTTATTAGCTTCTGACAATTAAATGCACATATAGTTAATCTGTGAAGGTCTGTAATTGTAGCAAAGAAATAATTTGACAATTCAAGCCTAGGTAAAACAGCTTGAACTTGTTTTATTCCATATAGGATATTTTATAATGCTGAACTACTATTGCCCAAACACACACACCAGTACCCACACTCAGTGGGTCAGTTTTATTAGAACAATTCAATATATATATATATATATATATATATATATATATATATATATATATATATATATATAACTAGTTATATGACTAAATGTAAGTTTAAGTTTAAGAAACTGCACTAATGCAATCTTTCAAAAAGATTGCTGATTCAGTTGTAATTTCATAGTTTCCCATTGGGACTTGGGCAAGAAGATCACTTCAGAATGATTGCATGAATATAAATTTAAATAGGCAACATAAATAGAGTTTGCCTTGAGAGTGCCAGAGTTCTCACTTGCTCTTATTTTGTCCAACAGACCAAACAGAATAGATTTCTCAAGTAGGGTGTATTGATTCATGTAATCCCAGTAGTACCAGCAGTCAGTAATCAGATATTGCTGTGGTTATTGTGTTGTGTTTACTGTAACCTCTCACTCATCATTTAAAACTTTTCTATCGCTGCTTCCTTTGGGTTTGTGCAACACAGTGTGTGTGTTCCCTTGAAGTATTCCCAGCTTTGAAGAGCTGAGGGATCCAGTGTGTCATCAGAGGAACCCCTGAAACTATTTCAGACTTCTGATGAAACATCTTGAGAAAGAACAAGATTTGCAGGCAGAACATGTAGTGAAGGCAAATGTTAGAAATAAATGCAAAGTTTTTGGTAGTAAGTCTGAGTTCTAGGGATTTGGTTGAAACTGAAATTAATTTATGGAATGCAATTATACCATTTCTTTTTTTTTAGAGTGGTGTTTAGTTCTAATTAGCCATTAGTTTCTTGTTCAACAGAATAATTGATTTTGTACCTAAACAGCTGTGTTTACTCAAAACTAGACAGAGGCTTGACATAATCAAGGAATGGGATGCAAAATACTGCATTAAAAGCTGTTAGCACTGAGGCCCTCTGATATTTTGGAAAGTAATATGTAAAGATTTTCTAGGTACAGGTATGTTACCTGTTACCCCGATTGCTTAGGACCTGGGGTTTTCCAGATAAGGGATCTTTCTTTAATTTGGATCTCCATACCTTAGACCTACTATAAAATAACAAACATTAGTGATACTGTCATGGGAAAACATTCTTTTCAAAACACATCAGTTAATAGTGCTGCTCCAGCAGAATTCTGCACTGAAATCCATTTTTTTTTTATATTCAATTTTGAAATCTGATTTGGGGCTGGACATATTGTCAGTTTCCCAGCTGCCGCCAGTCATGTGACTTGTGTTCTGATAAACTTCAGCTCTTTACTGCTGTACTGCAAACTGAAGTGATATCACCACTCTCTCCCTCCCCCACCCAGCAGCCTAACAACAGAACAATGGGAAGGTAACCAGATAGCAGCTCCCTAACACAAGATAACAGCTCCCTGGTAGATCTAAGAACAGCACTCAATAGTAAAAGCCAAGTCCCACTGAGACTGATTCAGTTACATTAAAGGGATACTGTCATGGGAAAAAATCTTTTTTTCAAAATGAATCAGTTAATAGTGCTGCTCCAGCAGAATTCTGCACTGAAACCCATTTCTCAAAAGAGCAAACAGATTTTTTTATATTCAATTTTGAAATCTGACATGGGGCTAGACATTTTGTCAATTTCCCAGCTGCCCCTGGTCATGTGACTTGTGCTCTGATAAACTTCAATCACTCTTTACTGCTGGAATTATTTTATTTTAAAGGAGTCTATGGGAGATGACTTTCCTGTAATTCAGAGCTTTCTTGATAACGGATTTCCAAATATTGGATCCCATACCTGTACATAGATGTATAGATGTAGATGTATAGATGTTTTCATTTCACATAGTTATATAGGTGCACTCCACAAACCGAGTCTGTGACCTGGGTGCTAAGTGACAAATACTGTATGTAAAGCAAAAGGTAAAACCTGGCATACTCAGAGTTTGTATAATATACAAAAAGGAGATTTTATTTAACATTTCAGTCCTAAACTAGGACCTTCATCAAGAATAGAAAATCCCTATTCCTGACAAAGGTCCTAGTTTAAGACCGAAACATCGAATGAAATCTCCTTTTTGCACATTATACAAACGCTGAATATGGCAGTTTTTACCTTTTTCTTTATATATATTATACAGGTAGGATGTGTCAGATTACGTTAGAAGTTCCCATTTGTGCTGCTCTATTAGTAAGTAGATGGCACTCAAACCATAATCCCAGGGATTACTCCATCCACAGTCTCCTGTGCTGTGTAGCATCGTTTCAATAATTAGACTCATTCATTATTTAGTATACTTTAAATCTGATGATATAATAAGTGAAACATTCGGAATGTTCGGCAAGAATAAATGGGCCCTACACAGCTGAAAGCACTAAACAAAAAATGCATTTAACTAGGGAATTAATGAAACAGAAATCTCTTTTCATCGCCTTAAATTTAATAAAGGAAAATGAGGAATTATCTAGTGGTTTTTCAGTTGGCACATCTAGCAACAGAGTTAATTTGGCCAACTGGGAATTCTTGACCCCTTTTTTTTTTTTTTTTAAATAAAATTACTTGAGAGCAAGAAGCTAAAAACGTAACTCAGCAACCTATTCTGTTAATTGTACATAGGTATGGTTTTAAAAATTTTGCTGATGGTAACCAAACTGTCATATTGATACCAACACAATACTTTTACAATACATATACACATACACAGTTATGTACATAAATCTTTGGACAACTTTTTTGGTTCTGTACATTACCACAATGAATTAAACATGAAACAACTCAGATGCAGTTCAACTGCAGACTTTCAGCTTTAATTCATCGGGTTGATTGCATAAAAATGTGAGGAACTAAAGCCTTTTTTTAACACAATCACTTCATTTCAGGGGCTCGAAAGTAATTGGACAAATTAAAAAACTGAAAATAAAATGTTCATTTCTAATACTTGGTTGAAAACCCTTTGCTGCCAATGACAGCCTGAAGTCTTGAACTCATGGACATCAACAGATTCTGGGTTTCCTCCTTTTTAATGCTCTTCCAGGCCTTTACTGCAGCGGCTTTTTAGTTGTTTATTTGTTTGTGGGCTTTTCTGTCCGAAGTTAAGTCTTCAACAAGTGAAATGCATGCTCAATTGGGTTCAGATCAGGTGACTGACTTGGCCATTCAAGAATATTCCACTTCTTTGCTTTAATAAACTCCTGGGTTGCTTTGGCTGTGTGTTTTTGGGCATTATGAAACACCTCCCAATCAATTTGACTGCATCTAGCTGAATTTGAGCAGATAGTATGTCTCTGAACACCTCAGAATTCATTTGGCTGCTTCTGTCCTGTATCACATCATGGATAAACCCTAGTGTCCCAGTGCCACTGGCAGCCATGCACGCCCAAGCCATCACACTGCCTCCGCCATGTTTTATAGAGATGTGGTATGCTTTGGATCATGAGCTGTTCCATGTTTTCACATACTTTTTTCTTGCCATCATTCTGGTAGAGGTTGATCTTGGTTTCATCTGTCCAAAGATTTTTTTCCAGATCTGTGCTGGCTTTTTTAGATGTTTTTTTTAGCAAAGTCCAATCTAGCCTGTCTATTCTTGAGGCTTATGAGTGGCTTGCACCTCACAGTGCACCCTCTGTATTTAGTTTCATTCAGTCTTCTCTTTATGGTAGACTTGGATATTGATACACCTACCTCCTGGAGAGTGTTGTTCACTTGTTTGGCTGTTGTGAAGGGGTTTCTCTTCACCATGGAATGATTCTGCAATTATCCACCACTGTTGTCTTCAGTGGCTGCTCAGGTGTTTTTGCATTGCTGAGTTCACTAGTGTTTTCTTTCTCAGGATGTACCAAACTGTAGATTTTGCCACGCCTAATATTGTAGCCATTTCTCGGATAGGTTTTTTTCTGTTTTTGCAACTTAAGGATAACTTGTTTCACCTGCATGGAGAGCTCCTTTGACTGCATGTTGTCTGTTCACAGCTAAAACTTTCACATACAAGCAACCCCCCCCCCTCAAATCAACTCCATGGCTTTTATCTGCTTCATTGATAATGACATAACATGACATAGCCTTGAGTCAAGTGTCCAATTGCTTTTGAGCCCCTGAAATGAAGTGATTGTATTAAATAAAGGCTTTTGTTCCTCATGCAATCTTTTTGTTCAACCCACTGAAATAAAGCTGAAAGTCTGCAGTTAAACTGCTCCTGAGTTGTTTCATTTAAAATTCATTGAGGTAATGTACAGAACCAAAATTAGAAAAAAGTTCTCTGTCCAAAAATGTATGGACCTAACTGTATATATATATCAAGTCTGACAAAGTTAGCCGTGCCTTGGTGCATTAACCAAGAGAAGGATAAAGGTCAGATTGCTGACCGAAAAGTCAGGTCTCCCCTCACTTGAATAAACACAGATAATTGATTTGTAAGTCCTGTGTGTGCAGACCCTTTATCCACGCTATATATATGTGTGTTCCCATGTGCCATGCTGGCAAACGTAATCCTGATAAATACTTCATTACAATATAATGTACTAAGTGGTTCAAACTCTAGGCTTCACTCGCTGTAAATTGATTGTGCAGATGGGGAGGTTCTGTTTTTAATCTCACAACTGCTATTATAATTTACAGCATTCTTAAAAAAAACTATATCACTATATGACTGCATATATTTTAAAGTTAAGTTCTGCCTTCTCTTGTTAAGCAAATGGTTTTATGTGTTTCGCACATTGTTTTACGCTTGCTCATTATTTAATAGCAGGTTGACTTGCTTCTTTTAATATACATGGATTTTAGCAGCCATTTTTAATTTCCCTTGAGCATTTACAAAGTGCCTGGTTGCTAAATCCAGTAGTTGGAAAGCATCACATAGGTAAACAGAGGAAACTTTAATATTAGGTCCAAGGATGCCTTACTGCTGCTAAATAAGGTACTGTAACTTAAATGCTCAATAATATTTAAGGATATTTTTGTAAGAGCCCAATACACCTAAATTGCATGTGTATATCTCCTTCCCTACACTCACCTCCTGGTATAGCATCTGGTGCATAATAGATGTCACTGTCAAATTCACAACAGTACCTCCTTCTTCCACCATTTGCAGTTAGTTAAGTAATGTACAGTGAAGTTGTACATTTCAGTGGGCTCTGCAAAGAATCATTTTTGGGATTAAGAATGTACAGAACATGATTCTATTTGACTATCGCTTGCCATAAGCACATGGAAATATCTGCAACTGCAATACAAAAAGAAAAGCTGCAACACTGTGACCTTTATTCTTGAAATTTGGCATGAAATATATTCTTTTTTAAACTCTAAAATGTCTTTGTAAGAATGTTTGTTTTATTCTCTGTTTAATTTTGCAGTAGTTTGCAAGATGAAACAGTTTAATCTCTTTTCTCAGTGCTCATTGTAGAGCGATCTTTTTTTCCCAGTTGGTGTAACTTTTTATTTCCCTAGCTGAAAAACAGAAGGCCAACATGGTCTGCATGGGCTCAAGGCAACATCAAAAAATGATGTTGGCAATTAGTGCATGTGCTAATTAGCTTGTGACAGCTCCTTTTCTGCCAGTGAACTGTGAGAGTAGTGGATCCCTTGTCCCTGATCCAGGATAACTCTATTAAAGGTGGCCTTGTACCTTTCCTACAAACAAGCTGCATATTTGTCAGCAAAGGACAGACCCTTTCAAGGAAACAACTCTTATTTAAATGATCCAAACTCCGGATATTATATTATATAATTTTAGCAATAATATAAGGCAATAAAATTGTCCATGAACTTCTAGTTTCACTCCACTCAAACAATGCTGAGTTCAAGCCTTATATTTTATTTTACTCAGATAAATGTGAAAGGACCACAACATTTGAAATATTGCAGGTGAAACACTACTGTTACTTCTATGAAACATATGGATATGGAAGGACTTCATGTATCTTAATGAATTGATACATAAATATATATGTATAAATACATATAAAGGAACAACTTTTTTATGGAAGGAAGTTATAATAGGTTTATTTACAACTCTAGAGGTGGAACATCTTGTGGATATGTTGCAGGAGATGATACAAACAGGAGATGAGATTTAGGTTAAAGGATAGGTCAGAAGTCTTTAGCCTAGGGCAGTCAACATTTTAGGCAAAGTTTCAAGCATGAATTAGAGTCGAAGAAACTAGGCAGAAGTCATCAACAGAAGATCCATTAGAGGTAGATGGCTCAGCATTACACACCAGTCAGTTAGTTCTTTATTGTATAATGCCCTCTCTTTAGCCTATTTGGGTAGACATACAGTGTAGATAGTCCGTTTGCATCGCATGACAAGTAGTAGAATGTAAATTCTTTTATTATAGCAAAATACAACCAATAGATAATTCTGGGTTTTGCAATGCTATGTTAGTTTAACTAGATTTTGTCATTGCACAACAACTGAATGTTTAATCGCCTATGACCTTAAGCATAACTAGCCTAGTCTAGACCAGTTTAGGTAAGAGTTTCCCTGACACATTTGCATGCAAAGTACAAAGCAGTCATATTCCCTTCATCATATGTTTATAATAACTGCTCAGGGGTTGTAAATATCACGTTACCATTGAACAACATACCAGTAAGGCCCAGTTCAGTGATTAAAGGTTATTTCTTTCAGAATGAGAGTGTGTACAGAGCTAGCATCTCCTCTTTTCAAGGTGCATGTTCCATACAGGTTTCCCGCTGGCTTGCCTTCATACATTTTCGCCTTTTAGAAAACCTCTTCTTGTTTTTCCATCTGACATTTGTCAATAGGGTCACTAATGCTTCTTTTGATTACCATCTTTGATGATATCTGTACTTTTCCAACATGGCTTTATTTGCCTTAACGTTCCCTTCTGGTATCCAGCTTTGATGCCAAACCTGCAGACTCTGCTTCTGAACAGATTGCTGTTTATTACCACCCTTCTTGCTAAGAATACAGTCACAGATGTCACAGTTAGGGAATGGATGTGTACAGGAAAAGAATGCAGGATTGCGGTCTGAACTAAACTAGCACTGTGGGTTAAATTTTTGGAAATGTGACAGTTTTGCAATTTCCTTATTGCATATGACACTTCAGCTTTGTGTGTTTCCACCAGCTCTGTCAACGAATAAGACTAGGCATCATGGTGTGATTCCTTTTTGAAACCGACAGTGGTTATTACTTTTCCAGTGTGTCATCAAATAGATTTCCCTGCCATAATATAATAGAGCATAAAAGACAGAGTGGGAATGAGTGATTATACAATAAATCCTAAGTAATTACCTTAGCTAGGGTCAGATAAAAAAGAAATCAATCTCCCATTGGGCCAATTTCTGTGACACTGTAAAGGGAAATTTGCAGACTGAAAATGCCATAGCCCTAAAGCACAGGAGGGAGGGTAACCATGTACTTGTGATAATTAAAATACATTATTTTAGTTAAAAGTGTAATAATATATTAATATTATAGTATGTATCAAATAATTTTACATCTTAAAATATAAACATTAGCATAATAATATAAAACTTATTTCTAAGCAAAATTCAAATGTAAATTGATTTCACATTTTAAATCATTTTAAAATGTATGTGTAAATGTATTTAATAAGTATAGTTCTGTACCATTAACACAGTCCTCCAGAAAAGACTATGTGCAATACACTGGGGCAAATTCACTAAGTGCCGAAAATGCGATAGTGACGCCTTTGCGGCACTTCGCCAGGCGCACTTTCGCCAGGGCTCCGCTTATACACTAAAATTCGAAGTTGCGCTCAGGGAGGCGAAAGGTATCGAAGCTGCGCTAGCTTTAATTCGTCAAGCAAAGCGAAGTTACGCTAGCGATGCCTAATTTGCATACGGGGACAAGTTCAAATACAATGGACGTTTATGCTGCAAAAAGTACATTACACTGCACAAGCCTGGGAATCCTTTCTAACATAAAATAAAGTTGTTCTATTGCCCTACACATGTGGCCACTGTATAGTTTAGGTGCCATATGTTAGGAAATGTAGGGGGGGAAGTAGGGAACCCCAAAAAAAATTTACAATCTTTTTCAGCCTATCACCCTTTAAAAAGTAAAAGACGCCAGCGTTTTTTGGGACTTTAGAAAAAATGTCATTCCATGTACACAGAGGTCCAAGCAGCCTCCCACCAGCCCAATAAATATTGACTGTCTATGGGAACTTACAGCAGCCCCTCTGGCATTAGTTACGTCCCTTCGCCATAGCGCAACTTCGTCTGGCATAAGGGTGTGAAGTAGCGCTAGAGTTGGTCCACTTTGCTAGCGAATTTATGCCAGCACCCGTTAGTAAATTGGCGAAGTGGCAAAATGATGTCACGCTGGCAATTTTCGCTAGCGTTAGCCACTTCGCCCTTTAGTAAATTTGCCCCATTGTGAGTAATAGTACAAGTAGTCATAACCAACAGTGCAGAGAAGAATAACTATTCTGGAAAAATTGTAATTCATATATATTGGAAAGAGGCTTAGAATTACAATGCTTGAATTATGTAAAATGTTGTTTTTGGGTTTACAATGCCCTTAAAGGGGACCCGTCACCCAAAAAAATTATTCAAAATCCTATTTTATCAGATTAGTCAAGGAAAATGAACTTTAACTACACTATATAAATTATTTGAATTTTGTTTCCTTCAGTCTGGGATTTCAAAATTATAGCAAGCAGGGAGCAGCCATTTTGTCGACACTGTTATTAAGACAAGCCTTGTATCATCTCAGGATCTTGTTTGTGCACCAGAATGGGGGACCCGATGTCCATCCCCATGCCCTGACCACACAGTTATATGGTAAAGAGAACTGGGGGAATGTGGGGAGAGCAGTGACATCTAAGAAGTGCTGAATTGAAAGTGAAAGTAATTGTCTGCCCCGCCTCTATGCCACGGGCATAGAGGAGGGGCAGACAATATTTGATTGACAGCTGAGATTTTTAAATGAGCTTACAACAGCTATGAATGCTTAAATAAAAAATAAAAATTGGATTTCATGTTTAATTTGAAAAGGACTTTTATTATACAGATTTTTGTGTCTGGGTGACAGGTCCACTTTAATTAAATCTGAGCTATGCTCTCTTTTCAGCAGTCTTGTAGTCATAATTTGCTTGACATGAATGTGCAATTTGTTTACCCAGCTCCAGGTTTGTAATGAGCAGTAATATCAAAAGCAGATAAGGATTAATCTGTTTGAGGTATTAGTCCCACAAGGTGTTCCTGTCATCAGGAATGCATGGAATTGCATATTACAAAGGCATTTCCAGAATATGTGTATCCATGCACACAGTTAAACACTGAACCATCCTTCTTGTTGGCTAGAAATGTAATTAGAATATGGAGTGAAAATACAAACCAAGCCTTTTGCAGATAATTCCCATGTTTAGGCAAGTTTTTATCTTAATAAGCAAAATAAAGGAGAAATGCAATAAGCCATAACCATGGATTAAAAGGCTCAGGGGCTTTTTATTGTAGAAGCAAAGTTTCTGTATGTCAGCACCTTATTAAAAATTTGTAAGAAAGCCCATTCTGTAGCGTTATTATCAGCCTCTGTAAGCACTGGGTACATACAGGTATGGGTCCTGCTATCCAGAATTCTTGTGACCTGGGCTTTTATGAATAATAGATCTTTCAGTAGATCTTTATACTTAACTTCTACTAGAAAAACATGTAAACAGGGCCATATTTATATATATATATATGTGCCTGGTTTTGGGGGCGGCCCTTTGGGAGCCTATCTTTTTTTTTTCCTCCCCACCCTCCGCCATGGATTTCCATAGGAAATTCTGTGACGAAGCTATGGGGTAGGGGGGCCGAGGAAGAATGTGGAAGTGACGTCATGTGCACGACGTAGGAACATGTTTAGGTCCGATGTCTAGGGTAGAATTAGACCTAAATACAGCCCTGCATGTAAACATTAAATAAATTAAATAAACCCAATAGGCTGGTTTTACTTCCAAGAAAGATTAATTATATCTTAGTTTGGATCAAGTGTAAGTTATTGTTTTATTATAATGGAGACAACAAATCATTTTTTAAAAAATTTGGATTATTTGGATAAAATAGAGTTCATGGTATATGGCCTTTCCATATGTTTGTGGAGATTCTCATTCATCCATTTCATGGTATATCTATAGAAATAAGTCAAATCAACTGGACTAGCTGTTTTTTTTCCGTGAAGACGTTTCACCAGTCATCCAGGCATCCAACTGTCTTTCTTAATTCAAAATAACTTGTAAATCTTCGAGAATATATATCCTCTGGAATGTTGCTCCAATCAGCATAGATATGGCCTTTCCATAATTCAGAGATTTCTGGATAACAAGTTTCTGAATAACGGATCCCATATCTGTAATTGTTTTTTGCTAAACACTCAGAGGGCCTATTGTATCTCTTTAAACAACATGAAATACACCAGCAAATATTATGTAAGTTAAAAACATTTGGCATCGTTTTTGAGGTTGTTTGTTTTGACTGTAAGGGTTAGGAGAGTGGTTCATTGTTGGAAAATGTTTAGTATCCAGACATAAGCATATTTTTACTAAGGCACACTCCTAGCTGTCTAGTTATATTCAAGTTTCCCAATCTGAATACACGACTTTACTATCCATCTAGTGAATTTAAAAACATGTTTATTTGGTACTTGCATGAAAGATAACTGCTAAATGGGAACTTTTTCTTGATGGTATATGTGTATATACACAAACACACTGTTAGAGAGGACTTTCTAACCCAAGATCAAACCATTTTTTATTGTTACTCCAAAAGTTGTAAAATTAAACAGTACAAAAAAAGTAAGTCACTTTACAGTGGTAACTTTTTGATGTTTCATAACAATATTGTGATGTTTCCTATTTGCCTGCAGGTAGCTGCTCTGTGAACAGAATATAAAATCAGTCTGCTAAAGGAGTAAAAGCATCTGCATGTATTTATAGGAATACTTTATCTTTTAGAAAAAGAATCTGTTTTAGGTATAGTCTTAATTTAATGTGCTGGAGACAGCTGCCTAAAGTTCTGGACCATAGTAGGTCACATGGATCATAATAATATTGATTGCGCGTACATGGAATAAAATGCAATTTCATGTAAATCATCAGGATGATGGCTTTAAGTACTGTAGGCCTGTGCAAGGTGTGGGCAGGAGGGTGGTTGCCCATGGCAGATCACATGCAGCTGCCCCTCCCCTCTAACAAACACAAGTTCGGCTATATGGGAAGACCTCAAGGAAGAACAGCTGATGGCACAGATGGCAGATCACTTCATTGGCAGTGTATGAGGTGTGCAAATTTATTCCCTTAATTACTTGTCAAGTCCATTCTAATAAGAGTGTTAAGCAACCTGAAAGACGGAGGAAAAGAATGAAACAGAGAAAGGAATAGCATGTTACATGAGTGGCATAACAGGTGTAAGTAAATTTGCGCATACATAAAATGTATCTGAACTGCCCATATTGAGACCATTGTGTAATGAAGCAAAATTTTACACAATGACAACCCTGAACCCCAAATGTCCTCAATGACCACTATGTTCTTCATCACACTACATTCATACACCTATGCCTTTCATCTCCTGTTTGTGGAATAGAAACTGTGACCCCATGATCTAATTAGTTATGCCCATAGTCCCCCTTTAGGTCCCTTAGGTCCTAGCAGTGGGTTTCAAGGTTGTACTTTAGTTTGGAACAAATTCAAAATAAAAGTTCATAAAGAATTCAGCCCACAATGGCAAATTCTAAATAACCTCTAGAGGAACCTTTGGACAAACAAGGACTTGTTTAATTTATTTTTATGTGTGTAAAGTTTCCTCTATTGGCTTAAATCACTTAATGAAAGTTATATTTGGGAACTGTAAGGTATGCTGGGGCATTATTAGCAAAGGGAATATGTTTAAGGATGTAATTAAACTGTACTTAGAACTAGATGCTTGAGGTCCACTGACTCAATCAATTTTCAACTTCTGACAAACACATTAAAGATGTTTTATGGAACTTTTTTATGTAATATTTTTCTCTTTGAGATCGGGCAAATGTGATTGGAGTGAGAAAAGAAATGTGTAGATGAGGATTATGGAATGTTGGCTGTTTTTATCATCACTTCTTGTACTGGCCAGTACAACACCTACTATTCCCAATGTGTAGCAACCACAGGCCTTTTAAGTGGAAGAGCAAGCAATGTGACAGTTCTGATCCAAAGTTGCTCGCAGGTTACCGGAACGGTTACGAAGTTGCGCTAGCGATAATACGATAATCAGTTAAGCAGCCTATTTAGCATACGGAGTGCAGTTAAACTACAATGAATGTATATGCTGCAGTACCTACATTACACTACACAAGGCCTGGGAAACTTAATAAAAATTAAATAGAGGTCTTATATTGCCCTACACATGTGCCCACTGTAAAGTTTAGGTGCCAAATGTAGGGGGGGAAGGAGGGTACCCCAAAAAACTTTTTCGATATTTTTCAGCCTATCACCCAGTAAAAAGTAAAAAAACGCCAGTGTTTTTTGGGACTTAGAAAACATTTAAACTATTTTTAGAGAAACTCCTATCTACTCTATTGCACTGCGCCTGGTCTGAGCTGGCGAAGTAAAGTCTGGCGCAAGAGGTACGTTCAGTAAAATCCGCAACTTAGTGAATTAGCGTAGTTACGTCCCTTCGAGAGAGCGCAACTGCGCCTGGCATAAGGGGGCGAAGTACCGCTAGAGTCTGTCTACTTCGCTAGCGAATTTATGCCAGGGACCATTAATAAATCGGCTAAGTGGCAAAATTACGTCACACTGGCGAATTTTCGCTAGTGTTAGACACTTCGCCCTTTAGTGAATTTGCCCCTAACACTCATGCCAAAGAGTAGATCATATTAACCAAAGTTATTTGCATTGTATGTATCTATGCATGCAGGTACAGAATTCCTATTCAGAAGCTCGTTATCCAGAAATATGCAAATCATAGACTCCACAGACTCCATTTTATGCAAATAATTCAAACTTTTTAAAATGATTTTATTTGTAATGATTTTTTGTATTGATGCTAACTATGCTGCATGAATCCATATTGGAGGCAAAACAATCCTATTTTTCTTATTTACTGTTTATATTATTTTCTAGAAAATTTTAGATATGGTAATCCAAATTATGGACAGATCTGATTTCTGAAAAACCCCATGTCCCTAGCATTCCTATATCTGTATTTTTAATTATAGAACACTAAGGGGACTATTTATTAAACCACAAATTTATCAGATTTATTTTACCCCAAAGCTCTTAAAAATCTGAATCTGAAAATAGTCCATCTAAAACCTGTAGAGGTCATGTAAAAGTCAATGGCAGATGTCTCTGAAGATGTTTGTTGACTTTGTGAGGGCTGTTTTTTGTCCGATAATCCGATAAATTCGAGTTGTCATGGTGACAATTTACTGAAGTTGAGTTTTTAGAGCGCCAATTCGAAAAAGTTGCATGTTTCAAACTGTTGCATGATTTTGTCACAACGTTTTTTCACACTGCCTTTTTCGAGCCAATTTTTTTGATAAATGAGTTAAATTCGTGGATGGGAGTTAAGTTAAGTTTGTTTTACTAAAAACATGAGATAAATAGTAAAAAGTAAATATCGTGATAATTGCGTACGCATCCCTGAGTGATGTACAACATACAGACAGACATGGATTTACATAGCTGCAGACAGTAAATTTAGATTATATATACATTTAGTAACACATGCATTTTGACTTTGGTCCAGTGTAGTTATAGTTTACATATTTTGTTTACTCCTCTTAGTCATGCCTAATGTTGTGGTGTGAATAGTTTATACAGCACCATACACACCAGTACTTAAAGGTTAACTGTAGGAGTGATACACACTCAGTATAGTCGGACAATACTGGGTAAGAACTATGGTTGCCACCTTTTCTTACCTTGGGGGCAGGCCTGTGATGTGGCAGCCTGTGATTGGCCAAATTGCTCATGAAGCAGGGGACAGGCTTGCCTGGTTTTTAGACTTTTGAGTGCAAAAACCTTACTGTCCCTTGTAAGAACCAACATTCGGTTCTGAGGAGGCCAAAACATTGGTTCTTATGTACTAATTATATACAGTATGTATATATATATATATATATATATATATATATATATATATATATATATATATATATATATATATATATATATATATATATATATATATATATATATATATATATATATATAAAATATATATATATATTAGTCGTATGTATATTTTATTTATATATACTTATGTACATGGTACTGTACAGCAGAGCAATAAATAGAACAGAGATCATTACTATAATAAATATAAAGTACAGTTATATTCAATATTATCTATCATGTACATTTTTTACTAGACTTTCAAACAATATTTTTGCAAATATTTCTTTTAGGAGTAGTAGCAAGCTGTGTTTTTATGGTACAAAAATAATATATATGATTATATTATTAAATATTTACTATGATCACAAAGTTGTATATTATAATATAGAACTACTAATAATATTAGTATTATTTTGTCTGCAAAGCATTTATAGATTCTTCAGCAATAATAAAAAGTTAATAAGTTTGACCTTTTAGAGACTGCCAGAAATAAAACTTGTGGCCTCAGTGTGCCTTGAAGTGACTGAGATTCCCCTTGGGAAAGGATTAGGAATAACATTAACCCGGTGCTGTACTACGTTTGGCAGTATTTGTCTGGTTCAATGGAACATTTTCTTCACTCACAATAAGAAAAGGGATTAACAAAAGTGGAGCTATCTCTGTGGCGTGAGATAAATCTGTCATAATGCTGATAGAAAGAAACATTTGATGCAGATACAAAATAGATAGATTTCAGAAAAGAACCCACATAAGTGTATTACATTGTAGAATAGTGGTGCTAAGTAGTAAACATCAACTTTTTTTGATTAATTAATCAATCAGCAGTTTTTTTTTACTGGTCTAGTGAAGTTAGAATAATAAAACAAATTTCTCATTGGCCTTTAGGGGTTACTGGGCCAGGACAAACGTACAATTTGAAATGTTTGCCTTATTGGTTGTATAGAGCACCCCTGAAAGTAAAACAGACGGTAGAGATCTGGTATTTGTTCTCATTCCCTCCTTTATTCTCTATTGCAGTGTGTGCCGGCACAGACAACAAGCTGAGTTCCTTGTCAGATTTGGAGCAGCAGTACAAAGCGCTACGCAAGTATTATGAAAATTGTGAAGTAGTGATGGGAAACTTGGAGATCACCAGCATTGAGCATGGACGCAACCTCAGCTTTCTCCGGGTAACAAATTCCTTTTCAAGCTACATTCTGTATGCATTCTATATGTATTCTGTAGACCTGTAGTGGCCTTTTATGCAGACATCACATATGCAAAAAGGAGTTGGACTAATCTTATTCCTAACAGCAGGAATTTAACAGTACACATACACATATTCTTAAAGGGATTCTGTCATGATTTTTATGGTGTCGTTTTTATTTCTAAATTGCACTGTTTAAACTGCAAATAATTCACTCTACCATATACAATTTCATTCCTGAACCAACAAGTGTATTTTTTTTAGTTGTAATATTCGTGTGTAATCAGCCATCTCAGGTGATTTTGCCTGGTCATGTGAGTTCAGGAAGAGTCAGTGTTGCACTATGGAACTACTTTCTGGCAGGCTGCTCAATGTAACTGAATGTGTTGCAGTGGGACCTGTATTTTTACTATTGAGTGTTGTTCTTATATCTACTAGGCAGCTGTTATCTTGTGTTAAGGTGGCCATAGACATAACAATTACGATCTTTCTTGGAAAAGATCTTTCCAAGAAATATTGTTTGTTTCAATACAATACAATATCTAAATCGTCAGATATACAGGTAGAAACAATAGAATTCTACCTGTATCTGACAATTCAGCACTTAACAATGGCCGATGTTTGGGTTCCTTCAAGGCACCCAATTAAAATTTTCTGTCCATCCCGATCGACGGGTCAAGTCTAATGCCCATTAGACACTAATATTATCTGTGTGTCTATGGCCACCTTTAGGGAGCTGGTTACCTTCCCATTGTTCTGCTGATGGGCTGCTAGGGGGGAAGGGGAGGGGTGTGATATCACTCCAACTTGCAGTACAGCAGTAAAGAGTGACTGAAGTTTATCAGAGCAAGTCACAAAACTGGGGGCAGCTGGGTAACTGAAAATTTGTCTAGCCCCATGTCAGATTTCAAAATTAAATATAAAAAAATGTCTTTGCTCTTTTGAGAAACGGATTTCAGTGCAGAATTCTGCTGGAGCAGCACTATTAATGGATTTGTTTTGAAAAAAACATGTTTTCCCATGACCGTATGCCTTTTAAGAGTGTCTTGTGTATTGTTACCAAACCCCCGAGTTGAGGAACACTGACACTCTCATGGATGAAACAACAGGGAGAACACAATTGGAAAATAACATTAGTGTTAATTGTCTGCACAAAATCTGATTTCTTGATTCACTCCAAGAAACAGTATATTGTCAAGAAATTGTCCATAGTTAGATTAGGTGACAGAACACAGCTTCTAGTCCCTAAGTCCTTTTTGATTTTGAAGTGGTGTTAGGATCTGTGATGTACAGCTAATGTGATGTTTTGCTATTTGCGTAGCTGATTTTAGGAGCGGAAGACAGACTGTAGGTTCCCTGCTTGTCATCAGCTGACATGAGCCATTTGCTGCTGAACCCTGGCTCTGGGGAACAAAGGAAACTGAGGGAGATATTGTCAACTCAAATGACATGTGAGCTACACTTCACTGAGACTGCTAAATCCATGCCACCTAAATTGTCTCCCTTTGGTTAAAGGAAACCTGTGTGGGAGAAATACCAGAAATACACAGTGAGGGGCTGATACACAATAGGGTAGTCATTCATGTGCTAATAATCCGGCAGGTTCCGTGTCTTCCATAAGCAGTAAATGTAGCAAAACAGTCTTTTCGTTGTGATCTCTGTCTAATTAAGGATGAAATGAAACTACAAAACTCATTACACATATCATTTAAGCTAAGTCTAAATCGCTGCTGCCTTCCCAGAGGTAAAAGGTAGGAACGTCACCGCGGCTCTCGAAGAGTGTTTAAACCTAATAAATCCATTTCTCATTGTAATGTGTCAGCCGCAAGAGAGAATCTTTTTTTGCTTAATGCTTTTAAGCAAATCGTTTGTTAACACAGGATATGTGCATTTGTTATGTATTTTATATCCCACTGTATGTTATAGATACCTTCTCTATGGCAAAAGCTTAACTTGATCCTGGGTAAGGTTCTAATTTATAAACATATGAGGCATTTACATAAACAATCACATGTTCGTTCAGCTATGTATGATAACCTTATGGAACATGCTCATTTTCCTGGCACTGCCCCAGATGTCTGCATTCTTGAAGCAGCTGCTCATTGCTGGAGCTTTCCTTGATTCTGTGCTGCTGACATCAGTTCAATTACTTTTTGATTATATTTTTGTCTGGATTCAGTTATCTTGACATCCAGTGAGCGTTTCTCCCCCTCAATACCAAGTCCAATAGAAAGTGCTTAACTACCTGAATGTGTGTATAGGAGTAAGATGTTGGCCTCTATGTTATATTATTATGTAGGGAATAAACAATATAGCCCTGGGATGCATTTTAGATTGTATTAATCATTATTATTAGCATTGTGTTGTATGGTGTTGTATTTTAGTGTCCATATGAGTTGTTGTTTTATCCTTAAATATCTTCCTGTGTGCATCCTTGTACTATTACACATACAATCCTTGCTTATAATCCAACATGTTTTTCTTATAACTGAAGGCTATCCTTTCATGTAAAACATCCTTTATTGTTACTTTTTAAAAATAGTTTCTCTGCTATCAGCCTTATCAATATAGGAATCCTTTAACTGCATTCCTTTCAAATAAAGGGAACCCTTCATCGTCCACATAGCTAGACAATGCTAGACAAGACAATGTAGCAGCTATCACTTGCAGTAAAAAGATTTATGCTTTTAATAAATTTTGTGCACATAGTTACTTTATAGGAGATATGGAATGCATTTTAGGACATCATCAGGGGAAATCCATGTCCTGTATACGATCTCCTATGCTAGAGGAATGCAACGTTGCCTGCTTTTCCACTCACCCCTCCTCAAAGCAGATGTCATACCTCGCTCCTCCTTCCTCAGCTGTCAGGTCCTGCTCCTCACTCCTCCCTCAACCATCCGACCAGGGTCCTCGCTATTCACTCCTCCCTCCTCAGCCATCCGACCTGGGTTCTTGCTCCTCCCCCCTCAGCCATCCGTCCTGTGTCCTAGATTCTCTCTCCTCAGCCTCCGCTCTAGTTCGAATTTGATTGGTGCAATTAAAAAACCTAAAACGCCTATTGGCTAAAATAAATGACAAGTAACTATAATCAGGGTGCAGGGCTGAATATGTGCACCCTGAGGAGTGAGGAGCAAGAGCTGATGGCTGTAGGGAGAAGCTAGGACCCAGGACGGATGGCAGAGTAGCGAGGACCCAGGACACATGGCTGAAGATGGAGTAGTGAAGAGCAAGGACCCAGGGCAGATGGCTGAGGAGGCAGGAGCAAGGAGCAAGAGCTGACGGCTGAGGAGGGAGGTGTGACATCAGCCTTGGATGGGTGAGTAAAAAAGCATGCCATGTCGCGTTCCTCTGGCTGAGGGCATCACATGGAGGACAGCATGAAACCCAACTTATTTTTTTTGTGAAAACATCCATACTTGTTATAAACTCGTTTAAAAATCTCAGCTGTCAATCATATATTGCCTTCCTAAAGCTGGCCATAGACGCAAAGATCTGATTGTACAAATAGAGGATTCGTACGATTTTCGGACCATGTGTGGAGAGTCCGGACATTTTTCGTCTGGCTGAGACCGGCCGTTTGGTCGATCAGACAGGTTAAAAGATTTCTGTCGGCTGCCGATCTGACGATTTTCAGTGGGAGACTGTCACTAGCTTTGGTCGAACATAACTTTCATACGATTGCTGTCAGGGGCAGAAAATTCCCATCCCTTCTCACCATTTAATTGTGTAGCAAGAGCATGGGCATCAGTCCCCCCCCCCATTCTGGCATATAAGCAAGATTTTGGCACAAAATAGCTGCTGCCTGCTTGCTGTGATTGTGAATGCCAAGACTAAAAAAAACAAGATATAAATAATTGTTTATAGTGTAAGTAAAGTTTATTTTGCTTGACTTACATTATAAAATAGGATTTGAAATAATTTTCTGACAAGTCCCCTTTAAATTATTCCGACTCATCAAAGCCATCTCTGCTCTGGACAAGGATGGATGTTCTTTAAAGAAGAAGAAAAGCTATCAAGGCAGCTTATTGCCTATAGATTAATCACAACAGTGCAAGCTAGAATGCCATTTTTATTCTGTAGAATGCTTTTCCATACCTAACTAAACAGCTCTAGAAACGGTCTCGGTTTGTTTAGGATAGCCGCTGCCATATTAGTTTACTGTGACATCACTTCCTGACTGAGTCTCTCCCTGCTCTCTCATACTGTAGCTCTGAGCTCAGATTACAGCAGGGAGGGGACGAGGGAGGGGGAGAGGACCAAACTGAGCATGCTCAAGCCCAAGCCCTGGAGGTTTATGCTGAAAACAGGAAGTCTGATACAGAAGCCCAAGTGTACATAATAGAAGGAAAGAAATGTGGTGTTTCTTTCAACAGAGGACTCTGAGAAGCATTAATTTGAGGATTTACTGGTGTATATCATATAGATAAATATCTGATAAAGCTTACTTAATTTTAACCTTTCCTTCTCCTTTAAGAGTTCAGACTTGTCAGTGGGAATTATATAGGGTGATATAAGGTTAGTATACATAGGCTAGGCAAGACCAAGGCCAAATTTGTTCAATACTGGAGTAAAAAGACCTATGCCTGGGTGACATTCACAAGGCAAATATAAGGGCAAAAGACAAGGTGCAAAACACTTTTTTTACCTTTGCACCCTGTACCTCAAGTTGCTATTAGTAAATTAGCCTTATAGGCTTTTAGTTTGATTCAACATACTATAATAATAATAACAGTCTATGGCCCCACCAGCACAATATAATAGTTCACTACTAACTAGTGATGGGGGAATGTATTCGCAGATGACGAATGTTTTCGCAAAACTGCCGCAAAAATTCACTGTGGGAAAATTTGCTGCGACATAAAAATTGTCACTCATGTCAAAATTGTCAGGCTTTAAAATAATTTTGACGCCCATTGACTTCAATGCGTTTTGTGAATATTTTGCCGTTTCGTGTTTTTTTCTGGAGTTTCGAGAATTTCTCAGGACAGATTTGTCCATCGCTACCACTAAATTACTAACTGCCAATTACTGATTTGCAAGAAAGGCCTGAAATGTTACCCATGTACTAATAATAGTATTTAAATGTTATCAATGAGAAAGTTCTGCCATATATGAAACAGGGAATTTGATAGTATAAATAAGCTCTGAAATGTGGAAAGGTCATTTCCTACATTTAAGGAAATATTTTTTTAAGGATTTCCTTTTTCTCTGTAATAACAAAACAGCACCTTGCACTTGATTGGAACTAAGCATTCCAGATAATATAATATAAAAATATAATATTATAATATAAAAAATCTAAAATATAAATTAAAAAAAAAGAATAATTTTAAATACATTTCTAAATGATAACTTTAAACCTATTTTCAGATAGTCTTAGAGGTCCAGGTTTTGTTAGGAAACAATGTTTAAGCAGGTAATATCAGAGTGTCATTATTCATTTATTGTTTGAATTACTGAATATTTTGTAATGGCCAAAATTTTGGAATCGTGGATTTTGTCCCAGGGTTAGCTGTGATATAAGCGCTGTAAATTCTCAATTTATAAATAAGATCTGAAATTGAACAATGCATTGTTGATATTTTTCTAATATAAAATATGTCATTCCAATATTGGTACTGATACTGTTAGTGTTGTGATAAATGGGCCTCTTACACAAACAAGGTACATGGTATAATACTCTTTGCTCATGAGTGGATGTTGTATAAGATCTTCCTGAACCTTGCATAATGACTTTTCAAAAATAATGAAAGGATTAACCACAGATTCTGTAGATATTATTGTATGTTGAACCTTTTTTCATGTTCCCTGCCATGAAATAAGTTTGTTTGTTGCCACATGGTGCTATAATCACTGATGCGACACCTCCTTCCTAAAAAAAAAATCAACAAATATTAAATAAAAAAAGCTATTCTTTGGGTTTTTCAAAGCTCAGGTCTTTAGAGGGAGTCTAAAAGCAATGGTGTGATGTGTTTGCTAAACGGCTAAACTGCTGACATTGATTGCAGATATGAAAATGCAGAATATACAAAGATGGGGATGTTTTTTTGTTTTTTTATTCCGTTTGCTTCCTCTGTGGGATGGAGAAGCCTCGGGGGGAGAATTGTGAATATGCAGCATGCAGCAGTTTCTTTTAAAAATGTAACAGTATTCAATCGTAAAACTGAGATGAGGGATTTGCACTGACATTTGTGAGTTATATTAAAAACTGATAAATATTAACAGATCCCTTAATTTTTCTATTAGAAGGCCAGCAAAGGGTTTCTCAAAATCATAAAAAAACTGATGGACCATATGTTAACAGCAGCTTGTAAAGCGATAGCAGCAAACTGGAAAAAAGTCTTCAGTACCTCCAACAATAGAGGAAGTATATAAAAGGCTGTGAAGCAATATGAACTTTGAGGGGCAATAGCGCAAATTCAAAACAAAGTATACGTTTATATACTGTAGATACTTGCGCCCCTACGAGCTACTAGCTAAGCCTCCAGACCCCCCATACTCCTACAATATGACCTCCCTTCTTATTGATCATACCTGAAGGGGTGCATTATAGATATACTGAAGCGGGTTTCCTGAGATTATTTTATTATTATTAACATGTATTTATATAGCGCCAACATATTACGTAGCACTGAAAAGTAAATGTGATTATACAACTAAATAACATGAATTCTATACATAGAACATATGGAGTTACATACACCCGTACAAAAGGTGAGGAAGGCCCTATGCAAAAGAGCATACAATCTAAAGGGAAGGGAGTAATACACAAGGTGTGGGAGTGAGCAAGATCGAATTAAGTGGGTGAGAAATGTGGTACTGTATGTGGTGTTGCATTTGGTAGTTAAGCAGAGTGAGGGTAGGCTTCTCGAAAGAAGTACATTTTAAGAGATTTCTTGAAAGCAGAAAAGTTGGGAGAAAGTCGGACAGACCATGGGAGAGAGTTCCAGAGGAGGGGTGCAGCCCTTGCGAGCATGTGAGGAGGTAATGAGAGAAGAGTTGAGTAGCAGGTCAGTAGAGGAGCGTAGTAAGCGGTTGGGTGAGTATATAGAGATGAGTTCAGAGATGTAGGGTGGGGCAGAGTTATGAAGTGCTTTGAATGTCAGGGTCATTAATTTGATTCTGAAAGGTAGCGGAAGCCAGTTCAGGGATTGACAGAATGGCGTGGCAGAGGAGGAGCGGTTGCTGAGGTGTATGAGCCTCGCAGCAGTGTTCATTATGGACTGGAGAGGTGACAGTCTCTGGAGGGGAAGGCCAATTAAAAGAGAGTTACAGTAGTCTAGACGTGATATGACGAGAGAGTGAATAAGAATTTTGGCAGCATCTTGGGTGATAAATGATCGTATTTTGGATATGTTCCTCAGGTGATTTAATAAGTGACTCGATATGAGGAGTGAATGAAAGGGCAGAATCTAGGATAACCACAAGGCACCGGGCCTGGGGAGAGGGGGTGATAGTGGAATTGTTAGCTATGATGGATACTTCAGGGATGTTACTGGAGTTGGAGAAAAGAGAACCATTTCAGTTTTAGAGAGGTTTAATTTAAGATAGCATTGCGACATCCAGGTAGAGATATCGGACATGCAGGAGGAGATGCGAGTTAGGAGTTCTGGGTTGAGATCAGGAGATGAGAGATAGATCTCAGTATCGTCAGCATAGAGGTGGTAGTGGAAACCATAAGAGTTTATTCATTTGCTAAGGGAGGAAGTATAGAGGAAGAATAATAATGGTCCCAGGACAGAGTCTTGAGGAACCCCAACAGAAAGAGGTAGGGGAGAAGATGCTACTCCGTTGTAGGAGACACTGAAGGAACGATTGGTGATGTAAGAAGAGAACCAGGACAGGGCTGTGTAACGAAGGCCAAGTGAATGGAGGGACTGGAGGAGGAGAGGGTGATATACAGTGTCAAATTCAGCTGAGAGATCAAGCAGTATTAGTAGTGAGAAATGATTGTTGGCTTTAGTAGTTAAAAGGTCATCGAGTCAGGGCAGTTTCAGTGGAGTGTTGTGGTTTAAAACCAGATTGTCAGAGTGGAATGAGGTTAGTCGGTTGTAGAATAGGCGCTCAAGTAGCTTAGAGATGAAAGGTAGCAGAGAGATAGGTCGGAGGTTGTCAAGATTGGAGGGATCAAGAGATGGTTTTCAGAATGGGGGTGACAAGAACATGTTTTAGTTGAGAAGGAAACAGTCCAGTTGAGAGCGAAAGATTAAATAGGTGAGTTAAGGCTTTGATTAGACAAGGACTATGATCGAATGCCCACTCTGTATTGGGACCTGTTATAATCTTTAATGCAACTGGAAATGATACAATGGAACTTTATTGTAACTGATGCAGAAACATTCCTCCTGTACCTTGATTTTTTTTTAAATTATTTATTTTTTATGGTTTTCTTTTGTGTTACTCCTTATATTGTAAAAATGCATGTTTAATAAAACTTAACAGTTAAATAAACTGATAAAAATACAAAATTGCAGAAATCAAAATACTGAGAATTGAGACTAATTGCTTTTTTTCCCAATGGGAACTGCATGGCTTATGGCACACTGTAATATAATATAATATAATAATAACTTGTGCCTTAAGTCACACTTTTGCAAAAGTATATGGCAGTAAAATAAACTACCCAACCAAATGTATGTGAACACCTTCCTAATTATTTGGAATTATCTATTTAAGGCACACCCATCATTGCAAACTCAAGTGCTAATACATAATACAATGACCTTCTTGAGAATTCCATGCATCCTACTTTGTGGCAACAGTTTGGGAAATGTTATTTCCTTTTATAGCATCATAATGCCCCTATTTCCATACAGAAATGATTTGCAGAGATAGGAGAGCAAAGGCTTCATTGGCCTGCCCAGAACCTTGACCTGCAGCCAACTGAACACCTGTGAAATGCTGATGCAAGCCGTACCTTAGCCTTCAACATCAGATCCCAGCCTCTTATGTATGAATAGATGCAAATAGAAGCAAATCCCATCATACAATGTTCCAGCATCTAGTGGAAAGCTAGCCAAGGTGAACAGAGGGTAAAGGCTGTATTAGCGGAAAAGAGTAGACTAACTTCATATTAATACCCTTGATTTTGGAATGAGATATTGGACAGGCAGACATCCACATACTTTTGGCCATGTAGTTTATGCAGCTCAAAAATCATGGCATAATGCCTGAGCTGTTGATGCTATTTTTGAGAAGGTAACATGGTGAAAAGGATAGATCAACAAAATAGCAGACAGACACGTAATAACAGCCAATTGTCACAGTTTTACTATTACAGCTATACAATACTAAACATTCTACAGTTATTAGGTTGCTATAATTACAGCTCATAAAAAGAGCTCATAATAAGAATGCCTCCAAATTTCCAAAAAGTTGGCAAATGAGTGTAAGTATTAAATACCATATTTTTTTGTAAATTGAAATGTATGCTTATATACTACATTATTACACTGCCGAGTTTACTGGTGTGTAACTGTACACAAGTCTAACATCATTGCACAATGTAATTTACAGTCTGGAACGGTAAAGGAGCTTAATATTATTGGATGCAAAGAAAATGCTACCTGTCTAAATGCATAGTGCCACCTGAAGAGGGAGTGAGTAGAGAATGAGTAATGCTCAAGGACTATTCCAAACTAAAGCTCAATACTACAGCATACAAATGCATGCTTCCTACTTTGTGACAATAGTTTGGGGGGGGGAAGAACTTGACGGACACACACAGAGCCCTGTAAAATCAATTGGAACACTGTCTGCAAGCCAGATCTGCTCACCCAACATAAATAGTAACTTTACTTATACTCTAAATTGAAGAAATGTCCACATGCAGTGGAGAGGATTTCTGGTAGAGTAGAGGCTGATATAGCAGTAAAAGTAGAACTAACGTGTTGAATATGCAGGTGTCCAAAAACATTTTAATAATAGACTGTATTTAATGATCATAATCACATATATGGCTATAATTCCTTGATGCTTCTCTCCCTCCGAACTGCTTTGCATGGAATTGTCCATGGAGTTATGTTTCCACTCAACAAGGCCCTTTTTTAGCATCCCTAAAATGGAGTAGCATTCACCTCAGTGTTCCATGACCTATATCAAGCCAATTCATTGTACTCATGACATTATATATTAACAATTAAAGGAGGGCGCTATAGCAATATCTCTGCCATGCTTCTGTGGAAGGATTAACTGATTAAATATATTTAATATCACACTGACAATATACATAGAATCCTACCTAACATTTTCAAAGCCTGTCTCAACTTTTCAGAAAAATGTATTATTAAGCCATGAGTGTTTACACAGGGTTTTATCTTGGAAGTGTATTCACCTTGTTGGCAAATGTAGTCAAGCCTGGAATACTAAAATACTTTTAGAATATGAGAGATCTAAGAACATCCAGTGGATTATTTGTTTAAGGGACTTTGCACATTGTCATTAAATAATTTCCTTCCAATTGATTCTTTTCCACAATTTAACACAGAGCTGAACAATTTTCTTGTACTTAGAGCTCACATTTTTTAAAACTGCATACAAATATTGTCGTTTTGTTGGAGTTAATCTGATTAATTTTCCTATGGCATGCACTCACCATCTTGGTGCTGTAAATATTTTATCAGGCTGTAATACAGAATATTATTGTTGAATGGGACACATTGGAATAGGGTAGATGTGAGCAAACTTTGGAAATATGGAATTTATGCACTTAACGGGCAAATGATGACACGTTGATGCTGTTGGAGGTACTTGTCTCCAAACATGCTCCTTGCACCTCTGCTGTGTTTTGCTGAGAGACCGTTGCTTGTCACATAGGTAAGGCAATTGCAAATAATGAGAACACAACTCTGCATTCGGTCGCAATGCAACTGAAATTTTGGGGCAAAATGCTGTATTGTGGGTTAAAAAATAAGTTTTTTTTCTGATACAGATTAATGGCAAAATTCACAGTGAGTTGTGAATATTGTTGCAAATCTATGCTAGAATTTCACAATGCATTTTGTTCAGAAAGAGAATGAAAAAAAACTCCCTTTGACTCCAATGCATTTGGTGCGACAAAGAATGAGAAAAAACACCCACTGACTCCAATACATTTGGCCCAAGAAAAAGAATGAGAAAAAACATCCATTGACTACAATGCATTTGGCCCAAGAAAAAGAGTGAGAAAAAACACCCATTGACTCCATTACATTGGAAACAGAAAAAATGAAATGAAAAAAAAAACACCCATTGAATCCAATACATTTGGCCCATGAAAAAGAGTTAGAATAAAACACCCATTGAATCCAATGCATTTGGTCCAAGAAAAAGAGTGAGAAAAAACACCCATTGACTCCAAACATTGAAAACAGAAAAATGAAATGAAAAAAAAAACACCCATTGATTCAAATACATTTGGCCCAATAAAAAGAGTGAGAAAAAACACCCATTGACTCCAATGTATTTGGTCCAAGAAAAAGAGTGAGAAAAAACACCCATTGACTCCATTACATTGGAAACAGAAAAAATGAAATGAAAAAAAAAAACACCCATTGAATCCAATACATTTGGCCCATGAAAAAGAGTTAGAAAAAAACACCCATTGAATCCAATGCATTTGGTCCAAGAAAAAGAGTGAGAAAAAACACCCATTGACTCCAATACATTGAAAACAGAAAAATGAAATGAAAAAAAAACACCCATTGATTCAAATACATTTGGCCCAATAAAAAGAGTGAGAAAAAACACCCATTGACTCCAAGAAAAAGAGTGAGAAAAAATACCCATTGACTCCAATGCATTTGAAACAGAAAAAAATGCAATGAAAAAAACACCCATTGACTCCAATAAATTTGGTGAGAATACAGATGAGACAGCGCACACTCTTACAGAATCCTAGACAGATAACGTCCGGTGCACAGTGTCAGGAGTACGGCTTCTCCCCTCAATCAGTGAAAATAGAAACACATTGGCACACGAGGCGATTTAATGCAGGGTTCTCCCCTTGCAGTTTATTAGTGCAGGCATGCAACGTTTCGGGGCGTGCCCCTTTTGCTTGACAAAGGGGCACGCCCCGAAACGTTGCATGCCTGCACTAATAAACTGCAAGGGGAGAACCCTGCATTAAATCGCCTCGTGTGCCAATGTGTTTCTATTTTCTCCAATAAATTTGGCCCACGAAAAAGAGTTAGAAAAAACACCCATTGACTCCAATGCATTTGGTCCAAGAAAAAGAGTGAGAAAAAACACCCATTGAGTCCAATGCATTTGAAACAGAAAAAATGCAATGAAAAAAAACCACAGATTGGCTCCAATACATTTGGCCCAAGAAAAAGAGATATAAAAAAACACCCATTGATTCCAATGCATTTGGTCCAAGAAAAAGAGTGAGGAAAAACCACCCATTGACTCCAATACATTTGGCCCCCCCCCAAAAAAAAAAAAAAGTCAAAAAAAACACCCATTGACTCCAATGCATTTGAAACAGAAAAAATGCAATGAAAAAAATATCAATTGATTCCAGTGCATTGGGAACAAGAAAAACATTTGTTAAAACAGCCATTGATTCCAATTGATTTGACACAAAAATATACTTGACTCCAATGGATTTGGCATCATTTTGTCATTTGCAAATTTTTGGTCCAGTTCCGAAAAGTTTTCAGCAAAGAGAAATGGTTCAAGGCAGTTCAGGGCCTAATATTTTGGACATAATGATTGTTTATGCATAAGGGGAGTGGGGGGTTGAAAGTAGAGGGGGTTGTGGCTGAGATGGGGGCCCTGATGTGGCAGCCCCAGCCCCCTATTCTGGGGCAGTTTTGCTAATCACTAGTAAAAAAAACATGCCGATTTGTGTCCAAAATTGCACTTTGCACACTGCACTTACAGTTATATAATGAACCCTTGTATATCTCCTGGATAGCACAGGGCATTTCCCACTTTGTTTCCCACTAATAAACTGTACTTTTGTATTGACCTCCATGAACTGGACATACAATACATCACTGATGGGATATCATGCTGCTCAGTGTTAAAATGCAGGTTTCATACTTGTTCTGCCGAACCTGCCAGAGCTTTAAAGTTTCCTTAAAAGCTTTTTTAAACTCTGGACTTTGAATAGTGAAGAACAAAAAAAAAAAGATAAGTGTAGCATCCTGGAACAGTAAATTCCCATACTTACTTGACTTCAATTTCAGACTTTTGTGGTGCGCTGATGGCATTGGAGTGGCTTCACAAGGTGAAAAAAAACAAGACCTTGGCTGGCTGTGCGAGACTCTATTTCTAACACTGATCACATAAAGTCTGAAAACAAGGGGTAGGTTACCAGGGGAATATTAAAGACTCATTTGAAGAGACACGACTTAGCTCAGTTTAACCCAAAGAACCCATCGCTGCCATCTGTTGACTTGATCTCACACAGCACTTTTGCTATGGCTGCGGAATGAAAATGGATACTTTTTTCAATGATCGTACGCTGCTTCCAGCAAACATTCGTCGCCGTGTTTCCACTGCCCTCAGCTATAAGACGTTCAATTTGCAGCTGGAAATGGAAATTCATGCTTTTTATTATGCCAGTAAGAGAAAATCCTTTTCAATAGTCTGATTTCACATATTAAATTGTAATTATTGTAGCAGGCAGGTCAAAAGGCAGCACAGACAAAGATAAATGGCAAGTTTCTGCAATGAACGGGGACTGGTATCAGGATGGGGGTGAATAATACAGTGAGAGTACTTGGAGATGTAAAAAGGGAATGAGTGAAACTACTGCATTGCTTGATGGTTTATGATTTAAAGTCAGTTTATCTAGGGTTTCTCCTATGCAAACAGTATTGCTGAGCCAAGACTCTGACCCTATAGACTGCTGGTCCCTGCTGGTATGGAAGGGGTTGATTCCATCAGGAGGCAGATGATGATGGCATCCTTTTGTGCACACAGGTGGTTCTCTGCTCTGATGGATGAGCTGAATTTAAAGTGATTAGAGCCTTACAAGCAAAGTGAACTTGGAACAAAGGTACCAGTCAGAGCCCGTCAGCAGGACTAGTGATTAATTGCCCTATTGTGTTCAGCATTCCAAGGCTGCCCTTGTAACTTGGAGATTAGGGTGAGTGGCCGGAGCTGGATGGAGCGGAGGGCTTATATGCTTTTGTTCCACTGACGGAATCCCGCCAATGTTTCATGCTGTCTGTTCTCAGAGTTTCTACAGTCCCATGTAGTTAAAAATCTAAAGGAACACTATGCTGAAAACAAGGTAAACAATGGGAATGGTTTTGTCATGCATATGTGCCAATAACATCTACTTCCTGCAAATCTCAGAATTGTTGTTATTTCTAAATGGATACTCCATTTGGTAGGTCTGAAGAGTTTTCAAATGAAATGATTATAATGGCAGCATAAAGTAATCTTATCGCAGGAATTCTTGCTTTGTGTTCTACATGTATGCACCCAGGCCTATGCTGCTTAGGCCAGTTGTAAGTAATCAATGGGCCGCTTGCAGAAAGTCTAAGAGACCAGACACAACTGCATCAGGAGCATCTTCCCCTTACAGCCACAACTATGCTGGAATTATTGGAAGAAATTGTGCATTCTAGGTAAAAAAACAAACCATGGTGACTTGCATCCAGAAGGCTCATTTAAATATAAGTCCATACAATATATCTATGCCTTAGTTTTGTACCAGATCTCATGTACAGTAGCCAGGTAACAGTAACAGATGCCCCAAACATACCTCATGTATAAACTGTATTCCTTACTGCGGCATTCCTTATTCATGTTGGTCTTAAGGTGGCCATACACGGAGAGATCCGCTTGTTTGGCGATGTCGCCAAATGAGCGGATCTCTCCCCTATATGCCCACCTTGAGGTGGGCAATATCGGGCTGATCTGATCATGGGCCCTACTGCCCAATGATCGGATCCTACGGTGGCTTTACGGGCGGTCGGATCGCATCAACGTACAGATCTCGGCCAGATCTCGATCGGGGAAGCCTGTCGGGTGGGCCCCATACACGGGCCAATAAGCTGCCGGCTCAGTCTGTCGGCAGCTTTTATCGGCCCGTGTATGGCCACCTTTACATCGAATTCTTAGTAGGTTCATGTGTCAAGGGTGTTACTTGCTCTACATTTGAGATACATTGATTGCTTGGATGTCAATATGTACACAAGTAGAACTGCCTTCCATAGGTAAGAAAATTCAGAGCATGGCCAAGTCACCACTAGCTGGGAAACAATCAGTGTTGAGATGCTTACCTATGAGATACAGTGCATGAACTCCTCTTGTTGTATATCTACATTGCAGTTATGGCTGACAGAAAATATATCCACCTGTTAAAGTCTACTGCTTGTCACCCAGCCCCACACACCAAATACCTCTTGCTTTCTCCTTGAGCCACAATCTTCAGAGCAGGTCTAGATTAGTGGGGCCCCACCAGATTTTTTCCCAGTGTCCCGCTATCCCAGTCCTGCTGATGAGGCACAGAGGAACTTGCTTCACATATGTTTCCAGCCAGTGTAGCCTCAGGGGGTTACAGTCATACAACTGTAGGGCCCCTGCACATCAGTATTTACTGACTATGAAGATTTCTATTCATCCAGGTCATGGTATATCTAATACAAGTAATTCAAAAATAAACAGCTGGACTTGCTGAGTAATTACTGAAGGCGTTTCACTGCTCATCCGAGCAGCTTCTTCAGTTCAACTGACTGGTGTGGGAAGTTCTCGGCATCTAAACTCTTCCACCAATATAATCACAACAGCACACTGGTGTTTTTAACAGTATTTACGGTTGTTCAATAGGACATGGTGGTAAAAATGCTTCAGTCGTAAATGGTCCCTATACAAAAATGGGTTTCTAATGGTAGCCATGGTTCCATTGTATGGATATATATATATATATATATATATATATATATATATATATATATATATATATACTGTATATATATATATATATATATATATATATATATATATATATATATATATATATATATATATATATATATATCTCAAGTAAAAGCCAGACAATTGTGACAAGAGGAGATTATTAGTGCTCTGTGCCTCTGCTCTTCCCATGCAGTCTGGAACATATCTGCTATTGATCAGTTCACATACCTCTGCATTGTTCCACACTCAGCTTGTTGCCTGTTTGTTACAATGACTCCGATATATGTGTGTGCTTGCCGGCTAATTTAGTGAATATTCTCAGACTTTGCAAAGATCCAAAGTACAAAAAAAAAACAAAAAGAGTGGCTATTTAACTCATTCAGATACTACTTGTTTTTGTAGCCCCTGAAGGACATATCAGCCCAGAGACCCTTGGCTTTCTTTGCATAGTCAGTACTCACCAGCGAGGCAGGGATTCAGCAAAAAGAACAGTAGACCATAATCTCTATGTTTACCTCTCAATTCAAACCTAATGATCATATATAGCCCACCTCAACAGCTCCCTGTGCCCTATAACATTGCTTAATATACCACATACACTATATCATTATAATAGTATTGTGTAACATAATTGTATGTATGTATAGAGGGTTTAACCATGTTATTTATTTTTGCTTTCAAAGCTAGTAATATAACAGGTAATGAACCCACTACAAGCCTGCAGCGTCATGCTTTTATATGCTTATGACATTTCTATTACTTTTAATGTCCTCGTGCATTACAGCAGAGGAGAATATTATGCACTAAATTGTCTGCGAAAAGATCTGTATGCTCATGGATTTTTTAAATGACTTTAATAAACATATATCTGCAGGGCATGTTCAGAGTTCCATACTTTATCTGGGACCTTTAACAAGACCTGCATATATAATTCTAAAAACATACAATATAATTGAGCTTAAGATATTTGAAATAGCATTTTGTGGGCCTTAGGTAAAAACAGTGTTTGGGGAACTTATTTTCCTTTGTATTTTTCACTTCCTGTTTTACTTTTTTTCCAGGCTTAGTAGGACAGTACAGTTTTTTTAAAGCTATTTTAAGATTTGTTTAACCTGGGTTAGACCAATAGGCCCTGTTTGGAATGTTTATACTAATCTACACTATACATTAATATACAGTTTGTAAAATTTGCAAAGGATATTATCATTTTTATTTATTTAACCTAAACTAACCTGTCAGAAGTTTATTGCAGTTAGAAAGCAAGGTTCTGATTGGTTGGTATAGATTTAAGCTTTGACACACCTTTGCTTAAGAGTCCCCCCCCCCGACCAAGTTGCTCCCACTAAAGTCAGTTCTGAGTGTAGATAGATTTAATAGTTCAGTATCTGAAAGACAGCATTTATTCTTTATTTGTCTGGTTGTGTTTACTCTCATGCTATTAAACGCAGCTGCTTGCTCTGCCCTTCAAATATTTGACTCCAGTCTGTTCAAGTAACCATAAAAATTAAACTAGTTCTTTATATTTATTCATCTTCTTTCATAGAGAGAAGATGAATGCGCTTTATTCTAGCTGCTAAATAAGAGCATAACACAATTTCACAGCTCCGGCAACACAGAAAGGATGTGATTAAAGCTGCATCCAAATCACAACATATTTACCAAATTTTGTGAAATATTAGTCAAACATCTATCGTGCTGCTAAGGAGCAGATAGAGCTGGCTTTGTTTAAAACCCGTTCTGAGTCATGATGTAATTACATGCTAATCAAACAGCAATTAATTGATATCATTTTCATCTTCTACCAGAAAAGTAAAACAAATATGAGAAGTGTTGAGGCAAGTCCAAATGAGAAGTTAAATTAGGCTTTTGGGGCCAAAGGGCCACTGCAACTTTGGGTGACAAATGAGTCCTGTAGAGTTTCAGCATGCATAGTAGTGAATAATATAATAATGTTTTTATCTACACAAACTGGTGCAATGCATGCTGGGGTATATTTTTTAGATGAGTCCTTGCTTCAGTGGGTACCATATACACCAGGGGCAGTTGCATTACAAGCTAATTAACCTACCATCATGTTTTTTTAGTTGTCGTAAGACACACACACAAACCTAGGGAGAACTGATACAATCTCCATGCAGATGGAATGCTGGTCAGAATCAAACCCATAATCTAAGAGTATCACTTTATTATAACATCCTTCCTTTTGCCAATACAGGCTATTATAAACCAGGGATATGATTTACTTGGAATGCTGGGAGGTTAATTCAGTTTAACTCAGTGATTGCTTCATTCTGTCGGTTCTAGTGTACCCTAGCTGGGCACTTTTAGGCTTCAGCATACTGTACTTACACCCCTTCCAGGAGCACAGCTCCACCCAATTTAATTTAAGCAACTCCTGTTAATGATGCTTGTTTGTAATTTTTATACTAACAGTAAATCAGTTAATTAATGGTGAATAAACCTAAGTTATAAGGTGGTTTAATGTCAAGTGGCTACCAGTTTTTATAGGTGTATAGGGATGTAGCGAACTGCCGATTTGGTGTTCGCGAACGCCGTTCGCGAACACCGGCAAAAAATGCGAATGTTCGCGAACAGTTCGCGAACTTCGAACACCCGCTAAAATCGTTCGATCGAAGGATTTTCATTCGAATCGAACGATCGAAGCCATTCGATCGAATGCTTTTCATTGGATCGAATGCTTACAATCGTTCGAACGAATGGAAATCGTTCGATTTTTAGCGGTCGAAGGAATTCGAATGGTCGAACGATCGAACGCGAACTCAAAATGCGAACGTTCGCGAACATTCGGCGGACGCGAACGGTCGAAGTTCGCGCGAACTAGTTCGCGGGCGAACAGTTCGCTACATCCCTATAGGTGTATCCTTGCCACATGGTTTCCCTTTCAAAGCCAGTATTTGGGTTGTTTTGCTGTACACAAAAAGGCTATTGTCAGTGGTGGATGGCAAGGACAACCAGGGCATATAAACAATATATGTCCGTAAAGCTGTGGTCACCGTGGCTCACAGAAAAGGCAACCCAGGTCTCAGTCTTCGTATTTTTGGCCAATAGCTAGGGGGTGTTGGACCTTTCTGCTTAGTGCTGGGCCTACCTCCATACAGTAATGCAAATCCTTATTCAGCTTCTGAAAATGAGTTTTGTGCCAAAGCAATCAGTAATTTTGATAATTTTTTAACAGTTGGATTCTGACTGTGAACTTTTTAAATATTAAGATGCACAGTAGCTTACAAGTAAATTTTAAAGCTGCTTTTAGGAGGAAGACTATGGTCCTTGGACTCACTATTGATCAATCATAGGAGAATACCTGGTAGCATGCAAATTCCTAGCAAGTTCTGGAGGCTTCTCTCAGAGCCTGGATAGTTTATAGGCACTAGGAGAGCAGTTTGAGCAGAGAGAGGACGTCCCCAGGCTTGTTGCTTACATGCACATCCCACCTCATAAAGACTTAACACTCACAGCGGGTTTGCGATTTGTAATTACGGTTTGCTTCTAATGTAACTCAGAGGTAATTACCCTAAGAAGATTGCAGCCAATTGAGAAGCATTGATAGGATGCAGGCAGCGTTTCCATCACTTAGATAACATGGAAACGGATATTTCTGATCTCCCGACACGTCTAAAGTAATGAACAGAGGGAAAACTTGTCAGCAATATAGCGGCCTCTTCAATTTATTTACCAACTTCACTGCTAGTCTGCCTCATCGCTGAATTACAGGGAACATTAACCGTTTCTGTGACCAGAGGGATTGCGTTGGCACATCAACAAGCCACTTGTATTGCTACAACAATGCATAATTAAGAATACTTTAATGAAGTAATATGAGACACAAAACATAATAGCTATAACGGGGCTTATTAAAATTGCTAATGTAGATATGAATGTAAAGTTATCTTTTTCATGACAGAATGGAAGGCTTTGATTTGCTCTGTGTCAGTATCTTACAGACAACTGAGTTACCAGACCGGAGTCATTTTGAAAATACTTTTCTACACATATAAATAGGAGTGTGTGTTTGTTTGCACCACTCAATGGGAACAGTGCTTTGAATGGATTGGAAAAACCACAGCACCTCCTGTAGTGACTAAGGTCTGCCTTTTCATTTGTGATTTAGCAATAGTTTATGTAGACCACCAACAACTGTTGCTAAAATAAAATTAGCAAGAGCTGCAAAGTCTCAGAACTATCCATGACCAATATATAGTGGGGGAACTACAGTACCATCTACATACACTAAACAGGAATCTGGTAATCAGTTCTGACATTAGGCCTCAGAGACAGACTTTTCCATGGAGAATTACCTTGAGTGTGGGTGCCCAACTTTTTTTACATTCAGATGTAAAAAGAGTTGGGGAGCAATGCAAGTGTAGGGACCCTTAGGTCTTAGTACCTCTAGAGAGATAAGTCGGGGAGCAGGGACCCTGTGAACGAAGACAGCATCACTATCTGTTATAGACTCTCTAGGAGAGTGAGATAGTGAGGGAAGAGAGAAAGAGCAGCTTTGTGCTCCATCAAGGAGGTGTAGCAGGGAGTAGCTCCCCAGGCTGTAAGATTTTTCCATTTCTTCCATTTTGCGAAGGCCCAGCCTTAAAGGAACTAAACTAAATTGTTAAAATGAATGTGGCTAAAAATGCCATATTTTATATAGTGAAATTATTGCACCAGCCTAAAGTTTCTTCTTCTCAATAGCAGCAATGTTCCAGGACTTCAAACTTGTCACAAGAGGTCACCATCTTGGAAAGTGTCTGCGACACTCACATGTTCAGTGGGCTCTGAGCAGCTGTTGAGAAGCTAAGCTTAGGGGTCGTCACAAATTATCAAGCAGAAAATGAGGATGCTACAGGGCTGATTATTAAATTCTGATGCTAGTTGCACTGGTTTCTGAGCTGCCATGTAGTTATTATCTGTATTAATTACTAATCAGCCTTATAATGTGACATTTATATTCTATGTGTACTGTATGTTGTGAGTCAGTCCCTAAGCTCAGTAAGTGACAGCAGCACAGAGCATGTGCAGTGAATCAGCAGAAAAGAAGATGGGGAGCTATTGGGACATCTTTGGAGACACATATCTTTACTGCTAAAGGGCTGTGGTTGCCTTGGGCTGGTACAGAAGCACAAAACATAATGTACAACATTTCAAGTTACTTTTTTAGTTAAGCTTTAGTTCTACTTTAAGTGTTAGAGTCAAATGTAACCCACGCTCTAGTATACTAGCGGTTTGTTAACCCCATTGGTCAAAATAGCCCATAATTTTGTTACACAAGCCTATCAAATGTTCCTGGGTGGCACAAAATAAGTGTTGTGTTTGGCTATCTGGTAGCCCCTATGAACTGGCAGCCTACAGGAGGCTCTGTTTGGCAGTACACCTGTTTTTTTATTCGGATAACACTTGCGATCAAACCAGGAATTCAAAAATAAGCACCTGCTTTGAGGCCACTGGGAACAACATCCAAGTGGATAGTGAATAACCTGTTGCTCAACAGTCACTGGTTGGGAATGCCTTAGAGTCAAGTCATTGAAAAAAAGAGTCAGTACGGTCATGCTAATATAGTTGCAATAAAAATGTTTTTTATTGATGCCATTTATTAAAGATATTTGCTTTCAAACAAAGCATTCTTGCATTTTTTCATGCGTCCATAATTGTGCTAAGCATCATTGTCTGATATTGGGGAACCCCAGAGCTAATGCCATCCTGAGTGTGGTGTTAATTCCAGGGTCCCATAGGTGCAGCCAGTGTCGGACTGGGATGCCAGGGGCCCACCAGAAAACCTTAGGTTGAGGGCCCACTTTCCAAACTATCACTAACCTCTCCTCACTCAACCTCTTTATTCTCCGAGTCTCTTTTCTTCCACTATTAAGCCTCTTTATTCCAATAAAGAAATAGAGAATGACCTTGAAATAGGCCAAATGGTTAGAAGCAGGAGGGCCAACTGACACCTTGGCCCACTGGGAGTTTTCCTGGTATCCCGGTGGGCCAGTCCGACACTGGGTGCAGCAAATTTAAGTCAAAAGAATTGAACACGTAGGGGCAGATTTATCAAAGCTTGAGGTGAATTCCCGAATGAAAAAAAAATCGAATTTCGAGCTATTTTTTGTGTACTTTGATTGGGAATAGTCCGAATTTGATCAAATTTGAAAAAATTCAAAAATTCGAATATCGAAATTAATCATGTACTGTCTCTTTAAATATTTAACTTCGACCATTCGCCATCTAAAACCTGCTGTTTTAGCCTATGGGGGACCTCCTGGAACCTATTTGGAGTCAATTGGAGGACTTTTGGGTGAAAACGTTGTGAGCTTCAGGTAGCGAAACCAAAGGCCCTGGCACAGTTTTCAGCACAGAGAATGGAGACCGACACCGCCTTTAAGTTTAAATGCAGCTTTGCTGACTTTTATTTGGCACAAACACAAATCTTCAGCCCACTGGCTTCACATTGGGGATAACATTAGCTTCACATAAAACAGTCCCAATTCACACATTCACTGGTGTTAACTGTAACTCACGGTTTCCTTAGCCCTCACTGGGTTTTGGTGGACTGCAAATCCCAGAATCCTCTCTGGGCACACTCAAGAAACACTTGTCTCCTGGAAGGGGTTTCTCTTTTCCTCTCCAGTCCTTCGGAGCTCTCTCTCCAACTCAGGTCAGCGGGGAATCACTCTCCTTCCCAGCTACACACAGGCACCTTCCTTCACTCAAGAAGGTCCTCACGTGGCCCCTCACCCTCCTCCAGCTCCAGGAGATATCCAAGGGAAGAAGCCTTGAGGTGTTGCTCCACACCTCCTTTTAACTACATCAAACCTGCAGCTAATTATTTAACTGCTTCTAGCTTGGCAGCTGAATACCCTTACATGGAGCAAGGAATGGAAGCCCACCCTGCTCTCTTCTATTCACTCCAGTGACCAACTATCCAGCTTTTCCTAAACCAGAATAGAATTAAACAGCATTACTTGCTGCAGCCACACAGACCTTTCCCTGGAGTTTATACTTCACCAGCCTAATGCTGGTAAAATACACACAATATTGGGCCCTTTTGACACACATATCCTACAACGTTGAATCAAATTCGATCGAATGCACTATTCCTTCGATTCGAATTCAGCCAAATACGGACCTTTTCGATCGAAAATGGACCTATTCGACCAAAAAAAAACCTTCTACTTAATTTCGGTTGGTCTTTTTGATTTCGAATTTCAAAGTTTTTTCAATTCGAAATTCGACCCTTGATAAATATGCCCCATAGTGATGAACAAATCTTTCCCGATTCGATTCCCCCAAAAATTTGCGAAATGCATTGAAGTCAATAGGCAACAACTTTTTTTCGGCGCACAACTGTTTTCTCTTGCTCCAAATGCATTAAAGTCAATGGGTGTTTTTTTCTTGCTGGGACTTAAAAGACATTTTGTTGTGGCAAATTTGTGCCGCAGTTTTGCGAAAAAACAAACAAACTGAGGAATGCGGCATTTTGCCACAAATCCACACCGGCCAAAATAATTGCTCATCACTACACTTTAATACTGGAAATGATGCAGTTGCCATTTTGAAAATTAGTTGGAACTTAATTTGTGAAAACGTGCATGCACCATGCATGCACCGTTGCATTCAATTTGAAGTCAGTTGAAATTTCCCCCACGGCCACGTTACATTGGAATTCTGGAAAATAATTCTGCATTGTTGGTAAAAACATGGAAAGTTGCATCAAAATGCATCTTACACAATGCACTGCACAGTCTTCTCGACTCTGATACAATTGAATAAAAATGTGGTTCTCTGTTCACAAATGAAACCTTGGGTGAGCGCACAAAAATGCAGAAGAGATGTCTAGTTTTTGACATGAAAAATTAATTTCTAGTTGTTAGAAGGAATTTAATATACAGTACATTTAATGCAACCAAGGTACAATAGAGTATAAATATGCTCATATGCATAGATGCCGTTAAACAGCATAATCAACTTTTTTCCTGAATCCAAAGATGTGACAAAAGCATAAACCCCCCTTCCCATAATAGTAGACAGGAGGAGATAGATGTGTGCCCTTGGAATATACAAAACACACTCAAAAAGGAGATCTCACACCATCTTTTTCATAGCAGCACATAAATCCTGCGGGAGGTAAGCTCTTGTGCACTTGTGCGTACGGCAGCCTTCCTTTCTTCTACCCTTTGTAGGCAAAGTGGTAACGACAGCCTGCACAGCTTCATACAAGTGATTTGCTATTGCTTATGGTGCGTTTGTGCTGAAAGCTTTGAAGTCAAGTCTGAAGAATATTAAACAAACAAGCAGAAAACACTTAAACACATTTCAGTCGCTTTACAAAGAAAAGATTGTTTGAAGCTTCCTGCTTTAAAGGGAGGAAAATTCTTGCTTAAAGGCAATCACAGGGAAGAGGGAGGGTGATAGCAGAACCAATGTGTGGCTGCCAGGGAAGAGAACCAACACTACTGGAATAATTTAATTGCTCATCAGTTAATTATACAGTATTATAATGTTAATGTGTCTTCACGGTGACAGTATAATAGGTATAGATTGGTGCATATGAAAAAGAAAATGTTTGGTACAATAATTATAAGCAAAAGCAAAGCCGCTAAAGTAATTATAATGCTTCACCGGGTAATTAACGTATTGTTTGGTTTAAGATGGGAGAACAAAAAGAGTGGAATGAAATATTGAAGGACATGGATCTGACAGTGAAAACTGCCCCAGTGCTGATGTCAGGCTATGTAAATCCGACTGGGGTAGCCAGCCAATCAGTAAAGGCTCACGCACCTTTCTACCCTGTTGAAAGTGGTTCAAATTACAAATATAGGAAGGTACGGTATCTTATTGGTTGAGACTGTTACCATGGATTCATTCCTCCCACAGAATTTTGAGACCGACATTAATTCTTTTCCATCAGGTCCGGACTGAGAATTAAAATAGGCCCTGGCATTTCAGATACACAGAGACCCAATCAGCCCACACAGAGGCCCAAACAGCCCCCACCAGCCCACTAAATACTGACTTTCTATGGCACCTTATAGCAGCACCTCTGGCATTTGCTAGAACCCACAGATTGCCAGTCCGGGCCTGTTTTCCATGAATGATTATGAAACATTCTTTATATATCTTTTCACATGAGTTGGCATCACTGTTCTTAATATAAACAAATAAAGTGAAATATACATTCCTATGAAGCTCTTAGCAGAGGCATTTCTTATGTGGATTTCTTTACATTTGGGCTGATTATCTATCAGAGGTGCTGTTGCAGTAGTGCAGTGTTGCCAGCAACAGCCAACTAGCAAGTTAAAAATTGAAAGCAAAGACTCGATTAACTGCACCATTAAGTTGTGCATATAACTATGTAGTATCTGATAAGGAATTGCAAATTAAGTCATGTGTAATGGATTAGCCTTGTCCCATAAAAGGAAGAAATTGAGAGTTCTTGAACAATACAATTATTGTATCTAGAAATCAATCCTTTAACTGCAGGCAGAACCAGCTGCACACAGATCAAGACCTAAAAAGAACGACAGAACTCAGAAATTTAGTATTTAGGTTCCTTGTCACTCTATTACTTTAGCCCAGGATCACAATCTGTAGGGATGCTATTCGATTGGAAGACTGAAGACCAGTTAAGTTGAGATACACATAGGTTAAATGCATATTTGTGGTCCTAGCTATTTTATTAAGGTCAGTCAATCCCATTCACAATTGAATTTTTCTTGTCCTGTGTATCTCAAATTTTGTCTTGAAGCTTATATTCAACAGTGCTGTTAAATTAATTGCATCAAAAGGGCTTGTTTAATTGTCAGAATGTGCTGCCATGCCTTGTACATGCAATTGAAACCTTTATGTGCTTCACCTCTTCCAATACTTTAAAGGGGCACATTTACTTAGGGTCGAATATCGAGGGTTAATTAACCTTCGATATTCAACTGTCGAAGTTAATAGTTAGCGCTATTCGATTCGAAGGATTTTAATCCATCGATCGAACGAAATTCCTTCGATCAGAAATTTGCTAGAAAGCCTATGGGGACCTTCCCCATAGGCTAACATTGATGCTCGGTAGGTTTTAGGTGGCGAAGTAGGGGGTCATAGTTTTTTTTAAAGAGACAGTACTTCGACTATCGAATGGACGAATAGTCTAACGATTTTTAGTTCGAATCGTTCGATTTGAAGTAGAAGGTCGAAGTAGCCAATTCGATGGTTGAAGTAGCCAAAAAAAACATTCGAAATTCGAAGTATATTTTATTCTATTCCTTCACTCGAGCTAAGTAAATGTGCCCCTTAGAGTATTTCTTAAAAGTCATGCCTACTACAGTATGTTTAAATTCCGAACATTTCCCACATCCCCTAAAAAAAAATCAGGAACTCATTTAATAAAACATGTTTCAGAAATGGCAGATCGATATTTAGTCACCTGAGTAAGTTGTACAGTATCTGCTTAGAGAGAAAAAAATTAAGCCAATGATAAACGAGCCAGTGGCTTCAATCCATGGCAGTAGCTTTATGGTTGCAAACAGTGCTGTACTGTATGTTTGTTTGTTTGCAGCCGTCAGGAAATTTGAGGCTGTCTGTAAACCTTAGCTTGGGGGTACTACAGCTAATGCTAAACTGTAACCAAGGCATCCTCCTTATCCAAGGACTCCTCTTGCCTTTCATCGTATTAGAGCTAGAATGAATGAAAGTCATTGTCCTGGTGTACAGTATCTTCTCAATGAAATCACAGCAGTTACACATGAGTAATGACTAAAACTGTTTTGTCTTTCTAGCTTTGTTTTCAGCCATGGATGTAAATACGAGGTTGTTTCCAAACAGTTGGATACTATGGCTCGCAGACAGCCTATTATATTAAATGTTTTCAGTTCTGTGAGTACAAATCCATAGCACTCACCCACTCAGCATCTTCTGACTCACAGCTTCAAGCCAGATGGGGCTCACTCAGGAAACAGTTTGTTTGCATGCCTACTAGAACACGTTCTGGAAAACACAGGAATCGAAGTCCATTTAAAAATGACAGATGCTGTTCTTTAAATATAGACGGTGATATCACAGAGGAAAGCACACACTTGTAATCACAACTTACAGCTAGATCAGACTACACCAGTAACTGCTCTGATCTTTCTGCAAAAAGAAGTACTGTTATGTACAGTATGTGTTATGACAAATCAATCTGAGAACAGCTGCCACTACTTCTCCTATTGACACACATGATTTTAGATCAGTCACTTCAAGAAAAATCTGAGTTAAGTCTTAGTTTACAGTGAAGGGCTTTGTATGCTTTACAGGTCTATTGTAATCCTGCAGCCTGACCTTTCTCTACCTACCCCCCGGGATAGACTGACCTTTTAGAGCTAAACGGCGTGTGTATGTCAGGGATGGAGATGGAGAGGGGTGCTAACATCTCAAGTCTTATTGCAGGGTCCAGTATCTAGCAACACCAGAGTAGTACATAACTTTGATCAATATATTTTGGTGAGTTTCAAGCCGCCTGATAAATAAATTCTGCTACATGTGATGTTATAGTTATAGCAGATGGAAACTACTAACATTGGGCAAATAAACGTATATGCCTCAACCATAGGCAATAACATTGCCCGCTGTTTGGTAATATAATATCACTGTTACTGAGAGTTTGTTGATTGTGTTGGTTATGTTTTGTAAGATGATATCACTGTTAATGACAGTTTGCGGATTGGTTCTTAACAGCTTGGAGGCTCTCAGGTGGGCAGCAGAACATGTCAACTTAAGGGAACACAATTACAAGAAATAAATGAATGAAATAAAAGATCAAATTAATAATGGAATAATCGGAGAAGGTGTAAGGAGGGTGAACATTTTATAATATTTTGAAATGGAAAGAAAGAAAGCTCTTATCTCAGATGAAGTAAAATGATGATAAAGAATTCAGAGTAATATCATAATCTCGATGGTTATGAAAGTATTAGAAGTAGTGCTTTAAAATTCAAAAACTACTGGTCATGGCAAGAAGTATGTCACATGTAAAGTACTGGAAATCTCTTGCAACCCCTACCAGTTCTCCTGGTAAAGCATCTTGCCCCAGCTAGATCTGCCACTAAACCACTCAGATAAACTTGGTAATAATGGATAAGCAGATGAATCTCTTCAAGCTGAAATTAAATACTGGAATCAAAATGGCTTACCTACCATTCAACTGGAACCCCTTTTCTTTGCCTGCTCCTTTCTATACCCCTCGTCTCGCCTACATACACCCATATCTTCTTCATATCTCACTCCTCTTTCACAACCAATGCTCCCTTTCTTTTCACAATTAACAATTCCTCCCTTCTATTTTATTGTTTCTCAGTCTAGTTCTCAAAGAACAATGAACCTTAAAAGGCAAGAGACAAATTAAATCTAAGGTTTATCCAATCATATGGAATATGAAGGGATGAATGACGAGTGAAGAAGAAGAAAGGGCTAGAAACAAACCATGCATTTCATCAGTCAATGTTGTATTATGACAAGCATTCATTTCAATAAATAAAGTCATATGCATTTTACTTTTTACTGAAACCTACAATAGTCTGACAGATATTACCCTTTACAGCCTCCATTGGGACTTTGCTGACAATTAGTGGAGGAAAGGGCAAGAGAAGGCTTCATCATCTTTTATCATCCTTCTCTCCATGTTCAGCTTCCTCTTGCTTTTTTCTTCATTTCTGGCTCTGATCTGGCATTCTTGTAAATTCTTCTACTCTTGCTCTGTAAAGAAGTGGGACTTTTCTACAGAGTTCAGAGAGTCTTGTGAGTGATTGTTGGAAATCTGTTCTGCTCTGATCCCGGCAGGTGCATAGAGCAGGAGTAGCTTTGTGATCAGCTAACATACTCAGGAGAAATAGAAGGGTTTATAATGCTGTACCAGAGCTTCAAATCTTCTATTTCTGAAAAAATTAGCTGGTAGTATCTTGTTTTTTTTTAAAGGAAAATAAAGATATGATGACACAACTTCACCCCATGAGTAGAAAAAGAAAAGCCCTTATTAACACTTTGTGGGTAAGTCACTGCTTCCTGGTTGACATGTGTCTCAGGTTGCCCCACTTAAAGTAAGCTGTAATTGCAGAGTTCTTATGTAGTGTTTGCAAGCAGGTTGAGGTGCAGTAGTTATTGATTCATAGGACTGGTTGCAGCCCAGGAACCAATCAATGACCTTATCAAGAAAAGTGAATGCTGTGTTTCATACTGCGTTCATAAATACAACCTTGAATATTTTATATTATTGGCTATTCTCTCTGGCCATTAAAGGGGTGGTTCACAACTTTTAGAATGTTATAGAATGGCCAATTTTAAGCAACTTTTTAATTGGTCTTTGTGATGGGTTGAAGTTAGGTTTTTTTGTTAATGTTAATTAACTTTGCTGGCCAGTAATCTGTGTAAATAGATGTGTATAGTTTATGTAAATAGTTAATTTATGTAGGTGTAAGGGCTCTTACACTTTTTGCTGCGCTCCCATGCGTTCAGCCGCAAGGAGTAGGGAGCCCAGGAGTAAACACACTCAATTATTGTCAAGGGGGCTGTACTCACACAGACGCATGTAAGCGTCAAACGCAGGTGGAATGCAACATGCTGCGTCCAACCTGCGTTTGGACTACTTTGAAGCATGTGACTCAGCTGTTCTTAGAGTATATTGAAATGGTGCTAAAACAATTATATATTGAAAGCTGTGTTTGCTATATGTTAAAACACAAGAGTGTGCATGGAAAGCAGCCTCTCTTAATGAATATTTATAGGGTAGATGCTGATCACATGGTGTCAGCATAGAGCAGTCTGGAAGCTATAAAAGGCTGCAGACTGAAAGTCTGTGTTAAGCCTTTGTGAGAGGTACTGTAGTTCTGGTGCTCAGGTGTGTGCAGGTTTATTGCTGGTGAAAGTGTATACTGCATCTTTGTGCATTGTTTTCTGCATTTGCTTAAAAAAATAAAGCACACATTTTCCACTGAAGATCTTCCTGGCCTCTGAACTTACATGGGTCCAGTAACAGTCTTTGTCATTTATTTTTTTTATAGTTTTTAAATTATTAGCCTTCGTCTTCTGACTCTTTCCAGCTTTCGACTGGGGTTCACTGACCCCGTGTAAAAATGAATGCTCTGTAAGGCTACAGATGTATCTTTCTATTCAGGCCCTCTGCTATTCATATTCCGGGTTCTTATTCAAATTAATGCATGGTTACTAGGATAATTGGATCTTAGCAACCAAATTGCTGAAATTGCAAACTGGAGAGCTGCTTGATAAAAAACAACTCAAGAACCACAAATAATAAAACATGAAAACCAATTGTAAATTGTCTGAGAATATCATTTTATGCCTCATACTAAACGTTTAATTAAAGGTGAACAACCCCTTCAAGACACAATTGGCTCAGAAAGATATTAGGGGTAATTTACTACATCCCTGCACTTGTTTCCAGGGTATGGCTATGCTGGAAATTTGGTAGTAGGTGTAAAGTGCAAGATAACTCTGTCAAAATAATGCTCAGATACAGGCAGGGGGTGGGAGGGAGGACTCCTATACATGCCTTTTACCTCTAGTAAATATGCACTGCAAAATGCATGCAATACTGTATTTATGGGGGGAATGCAGCTCTTTGTGCTCCATTTTGGAAATCATAAACTCAGTTTTATGCAGAAAAGGGCAAAACTGCACTTTACACCCTGCCCTGCTCTTATTAAATGACCCCTACGGGGACAGCTCTATAAATTAAAATAGATTTTCTCTATTTAAATAGCATTCTCTCTTAGTAAATTTACTGTGTGGATTAGGGCTCTTAAAGACGAGCGTTTGAAGCTGCGCTCCCCTGCGTTCAGCCGCAGGGGAGTGGAGGAGTAGACACATTCAGTTTTTTTCAATAGGGCTGTACTCACACAGGCGCATGTAGGAGCCGGATGCAGGTTGAGACGCAACATGCTGCATTTTTCCTGCATTCTGCGCCTACATGCGCCTGTTTGAGAACAGCCCTATTGAAAAAAACGGAATGCGTCTACTCCTGCTCTCCCCTGCAGCTGAACGCATAAAAACGGAACGCAGGGGAGCGCAGCTTCAAACGCTCGTCTGTAAGAGCCCTTACCCCGCAGAGGGGTGGAGTTTTCTGCACTTAGAAAACAATGTCCTCTATTCTAGATATAAATGGCAGCAAAATGTGATGCACGCAGTTCTTGGGGTGAAATCAGTTGTCTAAGGTTTACTAAAATACAATAGGGATTGTGGGAGTGCTCCAAGGCTAAGTAAAAATGTGTTTTTAAGTATATAAATATATATATATATATATATATATATATATATATATATATATATATATATATTATATATATATATATATATATATATATATATATATATATATATATATATATATATATATATATATATATATATATATGCAAGTGCATTTATTTTCAAAAACAGGGGTTTTTAGTAACAAAGTTATGATCATAAAATTTGTAAGCCACCATACCACGTCAAGGTAAACCCCTGTACAGTGGTCCCTGTTGTTATATTTGTACCTCTATGACCTCGTACGTAAGGCAAAACCACGAAATAGTGCAAGTTCAAATACAATGAGGTAGTTTATTGTGTCCAAAATATAAGACAATAGGTTTTGCCTGAGGAAGCAGTCGGTGTGTCACCTGGGTGGTACCCGAATGCTTTCCAAAGATACTCCCACATAACATAAGTTTATATACCCATTTTGATGTCATAGATGGGGGTGATAACAAATGGGGGTATGCCAATACCATACATAGTCTGACTCCTCTTGTACAATTAATGTCTAGATGATTTGCTTAGTCTTACAAGTTTTACAGACAATATTGCAACATATTGTTCTTAGTTCCAACAGTCCGCAGCCTCGCAATCAGCTATTGGCTAAACATAGCCATTGTGGTATTTCCAGTAAGTTTGAGCAACACTTATGCAAAAAGGGGCCCCACTAGACAGACTGACATTATGCTGGCACTCTGGAATTTAAGTAACAGAGTGGTTATCTTTTATTTGTATGGCCTAGTATAAGCTATATGAGTGACCATTGTCCACAGTAGACCATTAGCCCTTATAGTCCATCCTGCCTTGGGCCCTATAGCGTTATGGCGTCATAGAGGGTGGGGGTGACAACTATCAACCCTCTGACACTAGCCATTCGTCCGTCTTAGGATTTAGACCGTTCCAGATATAATTTTTCATAACATCCCTAACTATTTACATCTGGTCATAGTATGAAAATAGCATTCCTTGGTATAAGTATCTCCTGACCTTAGCATTGGTTTCCATCAGAGGGCTAGATCCTCCCCACCACTAACTTTTGCGGCTTTTAAGACAAAGAGATTGTCCAAAAAACATTTTTGAAGGCATTATACCATCATTTGTTGAAGGTGCAGGTGTGTAGGAAGCATAGCCTGCTTCTGGCTGCAATACAAAAATACAAAGGGGATTGTGGGAGCACTCCAAGGCTAAGTAAAAATGTGTTTAAATGCAATGGAAGTGCAAATGATTTGTCCAATCTATCAATGCACATTCCTTGGTCCCCTGTCTCAAAAGTAATGTTTACTAGTTTTATATCTATATTGGATGGATAAGGTTTCAACAAAACAGCCTCTTCTTTTTCTATAAATATAACCAATCTTTTTTTGATGGAGAAATAATTGTGAGCATGTAAATGTAAAAGATTTTCTGAGAATTGTGTTTTTTTTTCTAAATGTGATCATATCAAGAGTGCAGTTGCTCAGTTTGTATTTAGGCCTCCTTCAGCCAGAGAACAAGCTACAGTATGTTCCCTATGGCTTCATGTCATTTATAACAATTTAGAGATTCCTGACATTAAAGGTCAGAGCCCTTGTAATCAGAGTGCCACTTATATTTCCCTCACTCTGTGCAATTTCATGCATGGCTTATGGATCCATTGGCTTCCAGGGTGTAAAGAGAGTAAACAGCATGCAGTGCCAGTAAGGTCACTGCCTTTATTGGATCTTTGACTAAGTCTAGCAGTCAGAAAGAGTATTCTCTAGCTGGTTTTACCAATTGACAGGAGTAGGCCTGCACTCTGTTGGGAAAATGGCTTCAGGACCTTGTCACTTACAGTATAGTCTTGCAAGAACAAGCACACATGTGTGTGTGTATATTAATATTTATATATACTCATCCATGTTTATTATATAGAGAAGTAGAGGAGTTAGCCAATTAACTGTAGCCACTCAAAGATCATAAAGCACTTCATTCAGTGTACAATTAGGGTACATCCCCAGCCAAGTTTATGAGGAGTTTGATTATGGGTCGGTACTAACTTGCATATTCTGTATTTTAAAAGTAACTACCTATTAATATGAATGACAGTGTTGTCATAAACTTAGCTTGACATACATGCATTTGAAACATATGAATATATCATATTTACCTGTAGCAAAGCATAACTACCATGACAAAAGTGTATGGTGTGATTGATGGGTTTTGTTATGGGCTCTTTTAAGGAGCAATTTGCTGTGATGTGTTAGTTGCACCATTTCCACCTTCCAGCCCATATGCACTCAAGAGAACGAGATCTGTCAGTCAAATTTAAAACAAATAAAATATTCTTATAATATGAAACACTTCATGTGTCTTCACATTTTTATCCTCTCTCTCTCTCTCATATATATATATCAAATATTGCTCTTTGTGCCTTTTAGTAACGTTGAATGTTTTTCCTGCTCATTGCTGCAGTGCATTTAGTATTATTACATGTCGTGGATTATTACGCCAACCACACATTCTCCGAAGTCATGCCTTCTATGCTCATTACAGTGACATTCATGCCCACGTCAAACTTACCTCTTTTGGCAGAGCGCTACTATTGATCCTACTTACCATGAAAATATCCATAAACATCTATAAATAAATGACATCATTTTGACATTTAGACACTAGCCTTTCAAATGATTACAGGTTTTGACAAAAGATATACTCTGCTGATTACAATAACTGATGTGTTAGCTAATGTCTTGGTGCAACAATCAGTCAGTTGGTTTTAAAGCAAACTGGGGTGTCCATTCACGATTATTCATTTTAACCTATTTTCTCTATGGTAAGTTCAAATTGATTGAGAAGATGCAGACATGGTCAATGTTACGCTGTCCCTTGGTCATAAATCAGAAGTGTAATAAGATACACACTAATTTACTGTTAGTATAATATTTTCACAACAAAGCACTGGTGCCTCTCCAAGGTTAAGTCCACAACAGCACAAAAGGAGATGGAGTCACAGATTGTTTGTGGTGGGCCAAACAGATCCCTAAAATGTTATCAGCTGAGGGCAAGGTAAGGTATGGCCCTCCCTAAAAGACTAAGTGGTTTAGCTTTCAGATAATAAAATGTATAGGGCTCTGTTTAGCCCACTAGGAAGACATTTTTCCCTATTCCGCATTTTTAAACTTTTTACCTGTATGGCTCTACCACTGTCTCCACTGTCTGTCATTTTGACTTTCTGTAATTCTTCCCTGTGCTTCTGGTTCCTTAAACTTGGATATGCTTATGTCTACAGCCAAATTTAAAACTCCGCTCACCCTACTTCATGACTCCAATGGCCATCACATGTGCATTAATTCAACCTGAAAACAGAAAGGGAACTGCCATGTTCACCAAACTTTGAGCATCTTTAAATACATCAAAAGGAAGAATTGGGTAGTAACTTCCTAACCTGAGTACTAATGACAGTGGAAACAGAACAAGGCACTGCATAGGGGCTCAGATACAGAACAATAACATATATAGGTAGTGATGAGTGAATCTGTCCCATTTCACGAAACTGCTGAAAAATTCACTAATCCCACTATTTCACACATTCATTTTCAGCTATTCGCATGTATGTATCTTCCTGTTTTTGTGCTAAAATGTTCAGCTTTTGTGTTTCCTCTGAGTACTCTTTCTTTTTTCAGGCTAATTTTCTATTCCTGTATCATATTCAGAAAAATACATGTTGTGCCATTACTTCAGGCTCTAGTGTAAATCTGAAGAAGATGGAATCTCTTGTCTTGTCTTGCATTTCAGTACATGCTGAAAGCTGTTGCTAAGTGTTTTGGTACATGGACTCAGTATAGCTTAAGGAATACATACTCCCTGCAGACAATATGTTGCTGATCCATTTCTGTAAAGTCAGACTGATTTCCCTGACTACTAGAAATAGGAACTCTCTGTATACACAGTTTAGCAGCTTGTAATGCACTCTCTTGCTTTAAACATTCAATATTATACTTGTAATGTTGCTGCATCCATTATTATAAGGGGCCCTCATACATTCTGGTTTGCAAAATGTCAGTGCATTAGGCAGCACATTGTCCTACTATCAAGAATAAGCTGGGCCTGACCTGAAAAACCTAATGTAGATTTTAACCCTGGAAGTTTAATTTGTTCCTGCAGAAAAAAAAATTATCTGATCTTTTAAACTTCCAGGCCTTTTATTAAAATATGTATGACACTTTAGCCACTTAAAGGAAAACTATACCCCTCAAACAATGTAGGTCTCTATAAAAATATATTGCATAAAACAGCTCATAAGTAAAACCCTGCTTCATGTAAATAAACCATTTTCATAATTATATGCTTTTTAAGTAGTATGTGCCATTGGGTAATCTTAAATAGAAAATTGCCATTTTAAAAAATAAGGGCAGCCCCCTTGAATCATATGATTTATGGTGCACACATAATACCAAGCAAACTATACTTGTTTATTTCTACAGCATCTTATTTTGTTTTGATGGCATAAAGCATAATAAATGTGCTAGACTTCCTTATATCAAAATAAATAGAGTCATGCAGAAAGTGCCCTGGTCTTATAATAGCAAGCAAACAGATCTTTCCTTGAATATTCTAACTGTTCTGTCACAAAGCTAACTATCGCTTTGTTGGCAAAGTTTGTTTCTGCATAACCCTTATTGCGTTCAAGATGTTTTTGAGACAAGTCAATGCAGTATTCACAAAATAAGCTTTCCATACATTAGCTGGGGACCAAGCGCCACAACTAAGTGCAATTTACTGTGTGTATATCCTTCCAAAAAACACAGCCATAGTCATATATATATAATATTTCTCATGCTGGATCAGTAAAAAAACATTTATTCATTCCTATAACTTCTCCCCCCTCCCCCCAAATTTATTGCTTAAACTAGGATAGACATCGAATGGTGCAGATTTTGCACCTCTCTCTGTCAATGGCAGGTTGGCAGGTCAGATTGGCCAATTGGGTACATTGGGAGACATTCTTGTAGGCCCTGCCACCCTCGATCCCACCACAGAAGTCTTAGGGTGTGTGTTGGGAAGGTTTGCAAATACGGGGAGCAGGTGGACATTAATGGTGTTGTGCAGAGGAGGTGGTGGGGATTATCTGTTCTGGTTGGGAATTCACTGGCTTAGTTGGTTAATCAATGGCTAAGGCTGTGCCGGCACTACTAATTTTCCAGCAATGTACTGGCAAGTCTACTGCCCCTTATCCACCTCCATTCAGCACAAATGCATGCTCCTCATCTGCCCCTGTGCACAACAGACCTCTCTGACTTGATAGAACTGTCCCCAATTCTGCCTAATCCCAACCTTCATTGCATCACTTCCTCATGCTCTAGATTTCCTAAAGTTAGGTAAGTTGACCACCCTAGTTAGTTGGTTGATGTCCCAAACAAACAGAACAACAGCAAAGTCCAACACATGTATTGCAACTTGTACAATATCCATCCAATTGGCACATGGAATAGCCTGTGTATGTTCACCTTTATACCAAAACTGTAATACACACATGATATTGGCATATACATCCATTGCTATGTACAAAAAAAAGTAGAACAAAAGGCCACATAAGCAAGGTGTTTGTCCTGTCAGTTTAAGAACAAGTAATAAGTAAGCAAAGACCTTAAAGCAGTAACAATGAAGGAGTGATATAATTAGGGATGCAGCAAAACTTTACATTTTGGAATACTGAACCAAATCATCACATTCAGTCACTTGGGTTGCAGGGTTCAGATGTGGCCAAACAGAATGCTGGATTGCACCCCTAAACATATTAAAAGCTGAATATTTTTAAATAGTTTGAAATAAAGTCACTGCAGAAACATGAATTCTCATTAACAGTACTGAGGAATGTAGGTGACATACAGTAGAACAACTGATGTGCTTAGTAATGCCAATGAAAGTGGGGGGATGGTGATTATAGCAATAGGGTGCACAGGATTATAGAAAGGGACAGAGTATGCTGCATCAAACAAAACCTACTCCTACAGCCCCAAATATGCTTAGTCTCCGTTTGTGATCACGTGCCTTTGAACACAGGCAGCTGTCACGCACTGGAAGGAAGAAGTGCCCACGTTGGAATGCAAAACACATAACCAGTCTGTCTCCAAACTCCCACCTCGGCCAGCACAAGGTTTAACATTATATGCGCTACTGGAGGGGCATGACAAAACTGCCTCAAGCTTTCCAATGGTTGAAAGTGTTTTAGGAAACAAGTGGCCTTCAGTCTGTTTCCATTGTCAGGTTAAGGTCTAATGCATTATACAAAATATATACAGTTTATTTAACAAACAATGCTCCCTCTTGGATGAGTGAAGTGCAATTTAAAGGGACAAATACTGATCAAGTATATATTTTTTTAACCCAGCTGTGAGCATATTCAGATTCTATTACTTGCTCTAAAAAAGCAAGATTTCTACCACCAAATTGGATGAGATAATTAATGGGACATGGGTGTAGTCCAACAACAACAATCTGCTTGTTTTAGTGAAAGGGAAAAGTACAGGAAATGTGTATGTGTTTTTATTTTGAAAAGACACTACTTTTCTGCAAAATTTTTGCTAGAGTCACTTCTTGCCGCTCATGACAGCAGACCCGATGCCACCCCACTTGTTTCTTACCATTCTCATGCTTAGACCTCACACTGGGGCGAGGCTCAGAGAGCTCAGTGGTGCTTTACTACATTAGAGCTAAATTTCCATAAGAAAAAAGAATATTTTACCACCTGAGGCAAAGTTCTTACCTTGCCTATCATGCCGATCATTGACTTCTGTATGTCCAAAGCTGGGGTGTCCAAACTTTTTGCAACGAGGGCCAGATTTGGTGAGGTGAAAATATTTGGGGGCCGACCATTCAGCCTGACATCTATTTTGAGGTAGCTAGCTTGTGATCAGGATCATTCACTCCTGGAGATGGACGTGTACACGGTGATTAGGAAGTGTAGAAGTGGAATCTGTTTGGACTTATTCTCCAAGCCTCATTTAAACAAGGAATGGTGTAGCCGCAGCAGTAATATTTGGGTACATAATTAGTGAAATGATTGTCTATACTGCTGCCTGTGTGCTGAAGGTGTTAGCAATAGACACGTACTGGCACATAGTGACGCACCGCCCTCTCATACGTTTTTACTTTACTGTACTGGCACGTCAGTACGTCTATTCACCTTCAGCCCTAAAGAGGTATACGAGAGTGTCTCGTAACTATGATTCCTGATCTGGTTCCTGATCGCATTGGGATCTGACAAATCCGTCCAATTATCGGGAGGTTAGTGGGGCACTGAACTATAGTGCATCTAATGATTTTTGTCTGGCTTCGGACAGAAATTTGGTTAGAAATTTTTCATCTGTCACAGTGAAATTTAACCATTGTCCTATTGTTTGCAGGGCCAAGCAGGCAGCTACCCACAGATTCCTGGCTTCAACAACATTTGAAATGGTTGTTTTTGTTAATGGACAAACCTGCAATACCGAAAGGTCTTTTAAAAATCTTGGCCACCTTAAGAGTCTGAGCTGAGAGATTTAATAAATGATTGCTTTTATAGTACCTTTCCCTGTAAAAGCTGCATTGTTTGAGAATTCATAATGATTGGTGTAATGTTCATTTCAAATGTCAGGAGGGATTACTGACAAGATCAGGTTATTTAATGGCAATAATTTATTTACTTACTCATAGAATACTGGTGGATATTCCCACCCCTGTGAGGAAAACTCTTATTAGGGAGGTGCAAGTTGGAACAGCTGCCCTTGGTTGCACTCTTTGTGGCGGCACTACAAAATGGCATATTACTAGGGTATGGCAGGATTACACTGAATACCAGGGCTGTCCAACTTGCATCCTCCAGCTGCTGTGGCATATTGAACGTTGAAGTGCAGCAATAACTGGAGGCCAGAAGGTTGTATAGATAACCCTATCAGTTATTCCTAGGCCCGCTAGCATTAAAAACAGTCCTAAAAACATGTAATGTGAAACATGTTGTCAGGGCAGAGTGTAATTATACAGTATGAAGCTGTTAGGGTCATTGTATCAAAGGCTTATTACACAATAAATGCAATAAACAAGCTTAATGCTCATTTAATGTCTGTTCATTAATGTAGCCACTATGAAATGGTGGCAGTTGTGGTGTTATTTCCTAAGCTCATCTTGTTCAGGCAGAAATAGCGAATATTCCACTGCTCTGAGCTCTTATGAACCATGCATCTCTACTCATTAGACAGGAAAGTAGTCACCTACCAAGGGGCAGTGAGGTTAAGGGAATTTAAATTAAAGATGAATATCAGTCCTTTTGGTGTTTATTTCTAAACATTGTGGAAATTGCATGAATTAACTTTGGCCTACACTTACCTGCTTACCTCCATTTAAATAAATATCCCCAAATGTCACGTCTTGGCATACATCATACGCACTGTGCCTGTCCTGTCAGCATGGCGCTCAGCTTGATACAGCCATTCATCCACTGCAGTGGGACATTATCAGCTCCCTCCATCCCTTGGCAATGCTGCTGCGTAGAGAGCAATCTTTTACTGTGAGAGACATGGACAGATATCCCCACAGAGCCGGCTACAGGCCACATACTCCATCATATGCCGCCCTCCACATGGCAAATACGTTGATTAGAGAGACGGATTTGTCTTGTCAGGGTGTTTTATTATTTTGTTTGGCCGAATAGAAACACGAATTTCCCATTTCAAGTCACCCTCACCCCTGTGATATTTCCTTTTCTTTCTATGTTTACTCTCTGCACTGCTCTTCGAGTCTCTCCATCCTATCTCCTTTGCTGCTACTCCCATTCTCACAGACATAATGCAGGCTGAGCTGAAAATGCAAGGGTTATTATTGCCTTGATGCACTAAGCAAAGCACGCACAAACTGACTTTGTAATGCTGAGATCGCAGGTCTTTGGAGGTAATTTACAGAACAATAGCAAGCATACAATGACATCACTCAGATACATTTTATTTAAAAAAACATAAGGGGGAATGTAATTAAAAGTCGCAAGCGTTCTGTGCGAATGTTTAGCATTGCTTGCAATGTGAAATCAGTAATTGCTGAATATTACATTGCGCATTTTGGCTGAGCAAAGGTTTAGCGTTAACACCTGCTCTAGAATTTCATTAAATATTGTGTCGCTAAAATGACTTTCTGCTTGTGAAATTTAATTACATACTCTGCGAATGTTTGCAAAAGCCATTTGTTTGCAAACTTTGCATTGAAGCTGTTAAGGTCTTTAATCCAGCAAAAGGAATGCAAACATGGTTGCTAACGTTCACAGGCGTTTTTGGCAGGTTTGTTGCGCTAGCGAAATATATCATATTCCTCCAATAGACTGAAATTGCATATCAGTCAGAACTTCATTGGATCTCGTTAAATGCCTGGGGCCCCTGTAGCTGCTGTATCTCCTACATGGCAGCTTTACCCAGAACATACTGTTAATTAACAGGATAAAAATTACTTATATATGTGCTATAGTATAGAGCAATATAGTACCAAGTGACATAGTCTCTTATACAGATAAATAAACAGTGATTTATTATTTCTTGGATTATGGACATGGTGGCATAGAGGATAGTTCTGCTGCCTTTTAGCACTGAGGGATTTTGTGGGATTCAGAATATTATTTGCATAGAGTTTGTACGTTTTTCCCTTATTTGTGTGGTTTCCACCTAAGTTCCAGAAACGTTCTGGTAACAGAGATGCAGCATTACTTATTAAGTTCAGTGGCCCAAGGGTTAATTAGCTATGTAGGAGACCCAACTGCTGTCATTGCACCACTCTGGAGCAGTGTTGCCGACCCTCAAGCACCTTCAGCAGCCTTCCAGACACTGGTACAAGTATGGCACCTGTTATCCAGAATGTTCGGCACCTGGGGTTTTCCAGATAAGGGATCTCTTTGATCGCCATACTTTAAGTCTACTATAAATCATTTAAACATTAATTAAACTGAATAGGAGTGTATGATTGTTTTACCTGTATACAGCAAACTTAAATAGGCACTCACAAGAATAAACCCTCAGACATGCCGATGTATAATAGCCACAATTTATCAAAGAATCATTTAAAACAGTCCTACACATTTTGTGCCTTCAGGAATTATGTTTAAAAGAGGCCTCAGGTTACTTTAACCTCTGAATTGGCTCATTTAAAAACAAATTATTGTTAAGTATAAAGGTACGTATTTAATATTTTTGGGATCCTTTGGTTGCCCTTGATATAAGTTGTCTAGCCTATGACAAAGTGCCCCTAAGGCACAAAACGCGTTAGGCTTTGCTGTGATGTTTTTGCTTAAATAAATTCTTTTTGACTACATCAATTCACGGAGTGTGGTCTGGTATGTGCCAGCCCTTTATTATTGATTTGCAACATTTGCCTTCCTGAGCTGAAGGTCTGGGGCTTGAGCATCTGGACCTCTCGTTCTTTTGGATAAGTTCACCCCATTTTTCACAGTACATACAACTGGATGTACCCCTTTTTTTAAGCCTTGTCTAAAATGCTCAGCCTCATTCTTTCATGTTCTTCTCTTTAATCCACCTCTGCCTTTCTCTGTTACATCCCTGTCTTTTCCTTTCCTTCCCTGCAATCTGTACAACATAATAATCCTTTATCCCTTCAACGCCACTCACCCCTCTTCACCCCTCCTTTAACTCCCTCCCCCCTTTTGCTGCTGTCCCTCTGTCTGTTTTCTAATAAACAATGATGATGTGGCTTCACATTGCTCCGTGTGCTCACATCTCACAAATGCTGCTGATTAGTTGCATGTCATGCTTTCAAATCCCATCTGAGTTGGAGATTTTTGGACAATGATTTTTAAGGCAGTATCACCTGCTGCTTCCCAGAGCTGCTGCTCATAGAGACAGCCAGAACACAACGTCCCAAAATATCCATCTCCGTCTGCGGCAGCTCCCTGCGTTACAGCATCACTTTGCCTTTCATCTAGTGTGACATAAGTGAGGATTGAATTGGTACCCACAGACACCTGCTCTGGCAAATAGAGAGCATCAAGGGTCAAGGCTAAAATCCTCTTTGTCTAGAGGGGAAAGGGTAAACGTGGCTCACTCAGGGTAACTGAACAACAATTTTTCTTTCCCTAAAAACTAACTGTTACACATCACCATTGATTCATTTGTCCATGCATCCCCAAAGAGCGTAAAATAATTCAGGAACTATTCTAATTAAAAAGGTTTTATATTTGTGGCCAAGGTTCACAAATACCTGTGCTGATGTCTAGTGAGAATCAAAAAAACTTTCATCTTTGTGTTGCATTCACTCAATTTAGAGCATGTTTGTGACATGGAGCAAATGCTGTGGAATCACAAGAGGGAGCCATACGTTGTAAGGACCAGAAAACAAATCCAGTTTCTGTGTTCACTAGTTTCATTTCATGGATAAAAGTTTGTTCCGCTTCTCTGCACCTTCATCTGTACCAAATATTATAGAGATGATAGAAACCAGTTTTTCAAAAGTAAGTTTAGAGATAGACACCCACTAACTTCCAACAAGAATCATCATCAGAGAATGCAAAAGCCTTTCTTTAAGATATCCATAGAGATCAGTTTCTTGCCTCTAAAGTCCTATCTATGTGTACAATAGCTATAGATCCCGGTAAATCTCTTGGCATGTTCATTTAGCTGCATATATTGCCAGTTTATAATACGAAGATGTTTGATCACATTTATTTCTATATCAGTCAAAAGCTGATTTATTGATTAAGGAGATTGTTTTGCATTCAATTAAGCTGAGACGTTCAGCTCTTTACTTCTTTAACTACTGTAAATCAGGTTTTGATGTCAGGAACATTTTATAAAAGGGTTTATTTTGACACTGTTTACCTTTTCCCACATTGGAGATTTATTGATGTACTACTTAAGCTGCAACTGCTCAAGCTCGAATTCTGCTTAATGGGACTTATTAATGAAAAATAATAAATTGTATTTATTGGTTTAAACCTTGAGCACCATCAGGTAAATTAGAGAAGTGTAAAATGTCTTTTATCTTGGTATTTATGTTTTATTTACCATCATTGATTATAGTTTACAGACTTTGAGGCATATTTAGGTATATACTGTACGTAAGTGCTTAAAAAATATTGAAACATGTCAAATATTGCCATATTAATGCCATGGTATGCTGTGAAAAGTCATGCATATTTATAAAGCTGTGTACTCATGTGTGTATGGGTGTAAACAATATTGCTGTAACAAGTGTCTTAATGCTACCTCTTTTAAGTAGCATTTTGCACTACTTTGCAAACTAAGACAATCACAATGCATGACACTAATTCATGTGTAGTTACTTCAATACATATTTATAAATATTTTCACACCAACATTTACAATTTTTTAAGGTTAAATATGCATGTCTCAGCTCATTTATATCCTTATATCCTTCTAAAGGACTGGAACCCAAAGCGCAGATTCACTAACCGGCGAATTTTCCCCATCGTCCATTTCGCACCCATCGCAACACTTTGCCAGGCACAAATGTGCTCAGACTATGCCAATTCACCAATATGCGGAGTTTCCTCCTGCCATGCTGGCGACTTTTTGCTATTGTTACTTTGGCAGTCGAGCATTTCAAAGCAAAGATGCTCTAGCATTCATTTCTGCCTAGCTGAAATTCTCTAGTGATCTTGCACTCAATTTGCATAGGGCGGGAAATTTAAAGTTGTATGGACGTCTTTATGTTAAATGTTGGTGCAAATACTTACAAATTCCACTTTTTAAAACACATGTCCAGGGAACCTTAATAAAGACAATAGAGTTATTATAATGCCCTACACATGAGCCCACTGTAAAATGAATGTTTCATATGTTAGGAAATGTCTGGAAAAAAAAAACGGTTCCCCAAAAAAAGTTTGTAAGTACTTTTGCAGGCAATCACGCTGAAAAAAGGAAAAGACGCCAGCGTTTTTTTGAACTTTGATGCAATTTCGGCTCACATGATATGATGTAATTGACAGAAGATTGAGGAAGATCTAGCTGCTTTATAGCACTTTGCCTGGTCTGAGATGGCGAAGGCAACTTGGGCGAAAGGTAACGTTCAGTAAAATCATAATTTTTGTGAATTTGCTGAGTAACATCTGTTCGCCAGAGTGAAAGGTCGCCTGCCGATAGAGTGCGAATGACCGCTAGCGAATCGGCGCCTGCTAGTAAATTTGCTGCGGGTGGCAACGATGGCCACTTCGCTCTTTAGTAAATTTGCCCCCAAAACTGCACTGCATAATCCAGGTGAGGCCTTAGCAGGGACCTATAAAGAGGCAAAATATGTTTTCATCCCTTGAGACCATGGGAGCCTTGTGGACATGGAGAAGAAATCTAATTGGATTGATTTTTATTAGATTATTCCATATACACTTTCGATTTAACAGAATATGATTCATGAAAATGTATTTGTGAACTGCTCTCCAAGGTTAGTTACTAGACCTCTGGTGAAAGAACAAACAAGAAAGTAATTTGGAAGAGCAGTGCATTTTGACGTTGGAAAACTCTGCTAAATAATTCCCCTGATGTTAATTAAAAGGACAAACAATGCTTTATCAGCATTTCTAGTAATGAGGATGTTAAAGTCTCAGTCACACAAAGGTCAGCCTTCTCTGTACATTGTTTACTGCCCACAGAAATGCAGAGGCAAATGTAGGCATCAGCCACCAATAACAATGTGCATTGCTTGGGTCTAGACTGTGGTTTGGAACATTTGGACCTGCACAGAATCACTGAAGCCTTTGATAATGGTATCAAGGAAAGGAAGGACTAGTGAATTAAAACAGGATGGCTAATCCTGGCAGCAGCAATTGAAAAGATGGAATAGAATCTTCTGTATCATGAACGCTATCCATTTAGGGCAGAGACACATGCTGCAATTCTAGCCGGCAATTCCTGGCAGCTAGAATAAACATCGCCGGCAGGATGGCACTTGGAGCGATTCGTCTTCCGAAGTCTCACGAGGAAACTTCGGACGACTTCTGAAAACAAAGTGCTCCGAGTATCATCCCGCCGGCGATTTCTATTCTAGATGGCTGGAAGGCAGAGGAGGCAGTTCAGGGAGATTAGTCGCCCCGTAAAAGAGGAGATTTGGCGCCGGGCGACTAATCTCCCCGAATTGCAGCGTGTGTCTATGCCCTTATACTCTTTTAATTACAGTTGCAACTTTGGCTTATAACTGTTACCAATTAAATGTATCTGTAATACAATAACAGACCCCTGCAGGTATACTTAAGTGTGAACTGTCACTTGACAGTGCCTAATACAAATAATTTCAAAGGGAGGGCATTCACACTTACAAGTTGCAAATTGTATTAGGATGTGCTCTTAGCAAATTCTTAGGGGCATATTTATCATACTGTGTAAAAAACAGATGGATAATACACCACATATCGCCAGGCTTCGCCATGTAAAAAACGGCATTACATTTTTACGTGTATTTTCTTAGCGTGACTTCCGCGGGAAGCAATGCAAATATGGCATTCACATGGGTAAAATTACACAAACCTTGATAAATTTGGCATTCATTTTACACAGCATAATACATATGCCCCTTATTGTTCACTTTTACTAGGTGGCAGCAAACACAGCTGCAGGGGTCAGTTTTTAACCTGTCCCATAAATAGCTCTTTGTAGGATCCTTCCTATGGACCATGCCATGAGGATTATTGATTTATGAAAATGTCTGCTACTTCCCATGGATAACTTTGGTTGACATCAATGGGATGCCCTTGTATTTGAAGTTACCACCTAAAAGTGTGCACTGGTATATTTTAGGTGATAATCATACAAATAAGTGGACAGTAAATGAATGTTAACAGATCACTCAGTGCTCTCTCTAGGAATAGTAAAATGGTGTTTGTTTGTTTTTTAGACCAAGGCCTTGCGCACAGCAAGTACTATCAATATGTTCTAGCAGATATCCATCCGGACCAGCAGCACCAGCAAAACAGTTGGGTTCTCACCAATGATCGCTTTATTCACTCCCTGACTAAAAGCCATTATGCTAGTTTACATCTGTCATTGAGGCCCAGCCGAGATGTTCTCAGCATGTCGCTACATTAAGCTCCATCCGCGTGAAATATTTTTTTGGGGGAAAAAGGTAAACATAAACATTGATCAATCTAAAAGATCAGCTCCCTTAGGTCTGTGTCATCTGTTAGAGACTGATTGAGAAAACATCCCCCTTTAGCATCTAGCATACAGCCAGCTGCTGATCTTTCTCATAGCAAGCAAGCATACCACCAGGCCCTGAGAGATCTGACACAACTCAGAAGTTTGCTTCACTTTCAGGGATTTGTCTACTAAAAGGAAATCTAAAATGCTCTTAAAATATTTTCCAAAACCATAAAAAAACACATTTGTATATTTATTAAGATGCAACATTTCTGTTTTTTGTATTTTTTTCCAAAATCGTCAAACTATTCACATATGCACCAAATCCCAGATTCGATTTGGGAGAATCTAAGCCTTTTTCAGCAGGATTCGTATTTGGTCTGATCCAAGTGCCTGGTGGAACTGATTCCAAACCCTTAAAATCAAGTGACTTTGGGTCACATGATTAAGGTATTTGCTGTCCGTTTTTTCAGTGCACTATGTGCACAGATCCCCCTCCATGCGCTAATTTGCATACACAAATTAGGGGTCGGATTTGCTTAGGGATTCAGACAAATCCTTCATGAAAGATTCACTGGGGCAAATTCACTATGAGCCGAAGCGCCTAACGCTAGCGTCAATTCGCTAGCGTTGGGCATTTTCGTTACTTCGCAAATTCACTAACGGACGCTGGCGTAACTTCGCTAGTGTAAATTCGCACCCTTACGTCTGGCGAATTTGCACAACGTACGTAACTACGCAAATTCACTAACGCACGCATTGTTCTGAACGCTACCTTTTACGCTAGACTTCCTTCGCCACCTCAGACCAGGCGAAGCGCAATAGAGTAGATAGGGATTTCTTCAAAAAAAGTTTTTTCTATATTATGGGTGATAGGCTGAAAAAGATCGAAAAATATTTTGGGGCTCCCCTCCTTCCCCCCTACATTTCCTAACTCATGGCAACTTAACTATACAGTGGGCACATGTGTAGGGCAAAATAAAAATTCTATTTGATGTTTTGAAGGTTTCCCAGCCATTTGTACTGTTGCTACATATTTCTCCATTGAAATTTGAATTTGGCGCCGTATGCAAATTAACCATCGCTAGCGTAACTTCGCTTCGCTTAGCGAATCAACGCTAGCGCAACTTCGCAACCTTACGCTACCCCTGAGCGCAACTTCGGATTTTAGTGAATTTGCGGAGCGCTGGCGAAAGTACGCCTGGCGAAGTGCGGCGAAGTGCGGCGAAGTTACGTCTGGCACAACTACGAATCTTAGTGAATGTCCCACACTATCTCTATCCTGGTATCCAAAACAAGTAGATTCAGTGCATCCCTATTTATAACACTAATTGGGAGTCAGATTTTGACATAGTTTGACAGGTCAAATATATTGGCATTTGTTCTCTTTGCCTAAAAAATGTTTAGAGCAAACTGCCATTTAAAATAACCAACTGTGACACAAAGCTCCAGAAGATGATTGCTGAGAGAGGGAATGTAAAGAGTTAACTTGATTAAATCAGAAACTATTCCAGTTGCTTATCAATTACCAATTAATTATATTTAGAACATATGCTTATTACCTGAAATTAAGCTTAATTTAAATTTAAATTTTTGTGATGGTTCTATTTTATTATATGTGTTGCCATGTTGTAAACGCATAGAAACTCATTGTATAGCACAAAACAGACCCTGACTGCTGTTGATTAGTGATGGGTGAAACACATTGAAGTCAATGGGCGCCAAAATAACTTCACATCAATTCTTATGCGCGCTACCATTGTGACGCGCAACAATTTTTTTTGATACAGCAGATTTTTTCCGTGTCTGCTGGATTTATTCGACGTCACTACTGTTGATATGAAGCGTTTGGGGTGATATTGAAAGCATGGATTTGCATTGTCAAAGGATTCATGTATCTCCAGTCTTGCACAGGAGAGGCACATAGAGATCAACATATCAAGCCTAATCCTTTGCAGGACATTATCTTTCTATTAAATACTCAACATTTTGTTTAAGGGATTCTGTCTTGATTTTTATGGTGTAGTTTTTATTTCTAAATTACACTGTTTACATTGCAAATAATTCACCCTTCCATGTAAAATTTTATTCCAAACTCAATGAGTATATTTTTTTTAGTTGTAATATTGGTGTGTAGGCAGCCACCTCAGGTCATTTTGCCTGATCATGTGCTTTCAGAAAAAGAAAGAGCTGCACTATGGAACTGCTTTCTGACAGGCTAGTGTTTCTCCTACTCAATGTAACTAAAGGAGTCACAGTGGGAAATGGGTTTTTACTATTGGGTGCTGTACTTATATCTACCAGGAAGCTGTTATCTGGTTACCTTCCCATTGTTCTACTGATGGGCAGCTGGATGGGGAAGGGAGGAGGGTGTTACCACTTCAATTTGCTGTGCATCAGTAAAGAGTGACTGAAGTTTATCAGAGCACAAGTCACATGACTGGGGGCACCTGGGAAGCTGACAATATGTCTAGCCCATGTCAGATTTCAAAATTTAATATAAAAAAATCCAATTGCTCTTTCAGTGCAGAAGTCTGCTGGAGCAGCAGTATGTAAAACCATGTTTTCCCATGACAGTATCCCTTTAAGTCTTACTCTTAGGGCTAAAATCTGTATCAGATTGCTATCCAATCAGTTTGCTAATTTACATATTGCACCCTCTCACCCTTATAGTTGGCATGTCATCAAATGATAAGCCTCACAAGTCTTCAGTCACTTATTAGTTTCTGTTGCACAAATATTGAGTTTTGATAAGGTAGTTAATGGCCCCAGTGCAATTTCCATTGTTTATTTTCTAGATATGTAGCCAAGATATTTTAATTTTTTTTGAACATTTGCATTTTGAATTATTGTTCAGTATGGGAGATAGGGTATGCTAATGGATATATGAATAAAGGACTTGCACTCATTTTCCTATATATATTTTATGACTATACTGGAGAATTTCAAGTGATACTTAAGTGACCTCTAGGGTTGTATTGGCAGCAGTTGAAGTTTATCTGCTAAGCCATACTCAGGTTAAAGCTGGAGACAGCCTTTGCCCACGGATCCTTCTGGAGTTCTGGGGAAACACTAGGTACCTGCATTGGTAGTTATCCATTAACGAGCATTATAGTAGCTGTGCTATATTTTGGGGTGTAGTCTATCATTCTGAGCCTCCTATTGATGTTAAGTTGCGAAGGCTTGCAACCCTTTCGTGCCTTTAGCTCCTGACTCTCAAAGAATGCAGCTTACAAATACCCCCTGCCATAGATACATTGCAAAAGACTTTCCAGGTCATGTATCTTCTTTATAATTTCATCTTTCTAAAGCTGTAAGCAATTCTTGAAATCTTTCCGGACGACCTCCTGTCTGACTACAGACACAGACATTAAACATTTGCATATCTAAGCAAAATGCACCATTGTTGCAGCCACATTTTATAAGCAATTCTGCAAATTTAACTACACACATTATATGAAGTAAAGATATATTCCCAGGGTGTACCAATTAAACAAAGAAACAACTTAAAGCCAACACTAGCAACAATTAAATAATAAATAGGAGTTTTGACTCTATTTCAGACAAGTAATGTATAGCTGCATATGGGTGCGTTGTTGATTTAGCAGCCTGAAAGCTTTAAACCCCATAAGGCATACCTTCCAACTGTCCCATTTAAGATAAGCAGGTCTTAAAGAAACATTTGTAACAATTTAAGAGAAGCAGGTCTTGGAGAAACTTTGATTTGCAGCTTAAAGGGCAATTCACCTTCATTAGCAAAACTGTAACACATTAAAACCACAAAAATGTGTTCAAACTTTCATAACTTGCCAAAAGTTGTAAAATGAACATGGTAATTATGGGATGTGACCACAAAATGTTGGGAAAATATGGGAAAAGAGCCTGGCTTGAAGCAATCATGGTGAATGTAGGAATTGATGTCTGAATATACTCTTACAAAAGAAAAATCTTAACAGTGAAGTGGATTGGTACAAACTTCCACTAAAGTTATGTTGGTGTCTCTGGCCTAGTCTCTCTCGAATATCATGGAGGCTATTAAAATCTTCTACATAACCTTGACAGGTTATTTTAGGATTCCAGCTATTTTCAGAGTCGAGGTATAATAAATCTGGAAGAAAAAAAGTTTTTTTATTTTTGACTAGTTACGGGCGAATCTGTGGCTTTTCGCTTTGTGAAAAATTTGAGAATTTTCACGAAATGGAGAAAAATTTGCAAAACACATTGAAGTCAATGGGCATCAAAATAATTTTGTAGCGAGCTTGAATTGTTACATGTGCGACAATTCTGACACGTGACAACTTTTTTTTGCTGCGTCAAATTTTTAGACATTTTTTTTTTAGACAATTTTTTTTTAATTTATTCTCTGGCAGCGGAACACAGAAATTCCCCACTGATCCATGCCTGCAAAATTAATTTGCCCATCACTATTTTTGATTTAAAAATAACCTTGAAAACTTGAATGTTTCATGAAAAACACAATTCAAACCTTAATAAATCTGCCCCTAAATGTTGCGTATGCCTTAGTTTGATTGCTATATTCCTTGCCAACTTTTAAAGGTTCTAAGGCTGGTGTTAAATAGGGTCTCTTGTCCACAGACAATTATTCTTGCATTAGTAGGTACCCAGTGGTTGCCCATGTGTCACATTTTTTATGTCCTGTACACCCCCTTACATAACTTTCATGCATTAAATGTTTGTGCTTAACGCTTGATGGGCAAAGAACATTGCACCTTTCCCCTTTTGGTAAATGAGCCCTCTGAACTGAAAGCAGCACAGGACAGGATTACTGATCTACAGTGGACTTGATGTGGCTATAGGGCATAGAAGGTTACTTTTAATACCCTGCAACTGTTTTGAATTGCAACTTGTGGCAGCTTCTTCCTGTCAGAGGGTCCTCATTCTGCACTTGATCTTCTTGCAGCTGTTATAGACTTTAAATTCACAAGGTGCACATTCAGCATGTTTTACTTGTCAGCACCTAATTATACCACTCCTGTACTTAAAACAACCAGAGGTAGTTTTGTAGTTTGTTTGCAGATTATAAAGAGAGCAAATAATAATGTAACGGACTGAGAACCAATTATTTATTATTATAGTGCTATAAGGATAGACAGGGATGCTGAGCAATGTGTTACTCTCTATGTTCTCTTGTTGAAACATAGATTTTCCATTCAGTGTATCATCTTTAACAGAAGAAAAATGACCCATGGAAATCTTTTTCTCTCTTCTACAATATTCCTAAGAGAAGAACATGCTGGTTTTTCAGCGTGACACAGAAAGAAGTGAGAAATTATCCATGACCATGAGGAAGAAAGAGTGGAATATCCAGATTTTGGAAAAATATATTACTGGCACTTGAGAGATATGTTTTAAATAGATACTAATCATAGTACAGAGATGTAGGAGGAAAACAACATTTTATTGATTATTCTATAGTTTTGTTCATGCTCTAACAGATTTACTCTATCTGTTAAGTAGTGATGGGAGCAGCAAAAGTAGCCTTTCAAAGATATGATCTCTATAAATCGGATGAGTTTAATGGGGAGTTAAAGCTATAGGCAGCACTGTTAGAAACTCTTAATTATTTGCTGGACATAAAGTGTCTCATAGGGGGAAGACGTAAATTGTTCTGTGAATGAATAGAGGGAAAAGGGAGAGGGGGAAAAAAACAAAGCAGACGGTTGGGAAAATGAAACTAATTTTTTTAGCAGAAATAGAGAAAACTTACATGAGAACTCACTGATGACTTTGTCCATGCATATGTGTAGATACAAGAAGAGACCCAAATAGACAGAATTACAGTGAATAAATGCCACATCTTTAATGTAATTATGTTGTCAGTAGCTGCATACTAGCTATAAGAGAACTTATAATGATGGGAGATATGAAGGTGCTCATTGCAGTAACATAACTAGAGGGGGCGGGCCCTGGTGCGGGACGTGCAGCTAGGCCCCCCTCCATATGCGATTTTCCTATTGGAAACATCGGTGCGCAGGCTTTTGGGGTGCCCTGAGGGGGTTTGGGCCCTGGTCCAATCGCACCCCCTGCTCCCTCGGTAGTTCCGCCACTGGCTCATAGACAAGAAAGAGAAAAAGAAGAAGAGAAAAGAAAAGTAGCATATGCATATAAGATGAATCATCACATGTAGTGATATCCACCAGTATATGGCCCTATATCTGAAGAGTTCCATAGCACATAGTGCATTCACACTTGATGGGCGAAACTCATTAAAGTCAATGGGTGTCAAAATAATTTGACACACGACAATTTGGAGGCGATCAAATTTTTTATACTTGTGACTATTTTGTCCAAATGAATTAAAGTCAGTGGGTGTCCTAATAATTTTGACACTTGACAATTTTTATTCGCATGCTGATTTTGATGCTCAAATTTTTTTCGCGGAGAATTTTAGCAACAGTTTTCAAAAAACATTCGCAGGCGGTGAATATATTAATATGATAGCATTGTGATGCAGGACAATATCCCCTACAATCTCCTTCAGAATAAAGAACTGCTAAAGTCTGGGCAATTTCTGCACCATTTACAGGTTGTGAGCACTTTAGATCAGCATTACTCCCATATAATTTATAGTTTTGGTCAGGTTTCCTCATTAGTGAATCTAAAATAATATTTTACACTGACATTACTTGACATTGTAATATTGGTTGCTATTTTGATGGGAGAGATTCTAAAATTCAATGCTGTCAAACTAATTATAGATTTCTGTCTTTTCCTAATGCAGTCAATTCGAGAAGTCACTGGCTATGTCCTTGTGGCCCTCAATCAGTTTGACTACCTTCCACTTGAGAATCTCCGCATCATCCGGGGAATTAAACTGTACGAGGACCGCTATGCCCTGGCCATTTTTCTGAACTACCGCAAAGATGGGAATTATGGACTGAGAGAACTGGGTCTAAGGAATTTGACAGGTGAGTGTGAGCAACTAAAATGTGGGGGCAACGCAACAATATAACTCCCCCCAAAAGTGTGAAAATGTGTTTATTGATAGTGCCTGTGATATCAACTAAAGCCAGAGATAAATGCCATTCTTTTTGTTTCTAATATTTTGCCCCTTTAGTCTTACATATACATTAGCAGCAGCTTATGCACTGATTATTGCTCTTATTTTAGTTTTTCATCACTTTAACAGTGAGATTGGAATGTTTGTAAAAAAGACATTTCAGGACTTTTGTTATTAGATACTTGGTGTTTAATTACTGTGGGTGGAGAGTGTGAACCCTCTGGAATTAGCTACACCCATCTGTGCTTACTCAATAAATATCATTTCCTAGGCAAATATTTGAAGAGAATGGTGAGATGATATATACAGCTGTTATTTGTCAGAGGGGGATGAAATGTCAAAAATAAAGTGTGATGTGAGCAGCAAGTTAACGGGGTGCATTACTGAGAAATCAGTCAGGCTTCAAGATTGCTGCATTCATTGGGAGATTACTTGGTTTCGTTTAAAACTCTACAATGTACTGGAAGGCAATGAGGTTTAGTTTAAAGATATCATACTTTTTGGGAAATTGTAATTATTATTAAAGTTCTTGGTTAAAGGGATTCTGTCATGATTTTTATGGTGTAGTTTTTATTCCTAAATTAGACTGTTTACACTGCAAATAATTCACTGTCATATAAAATTCAATTATTTTAGTAGTAATATTGGTGTGTAGGCAGCCATTTCGGTTAATTTTGCCTGGTCATGTGCTTTCAGAAAGAGCCAGTGCTGAACTATGGACCTGCTTTCTGGCAGGCTATTGTTTCTCCCAGTCAATGTAACTGAATGGGGTCGCAGTGGAACATGGGTTTTACTATTGAGTGTTGTTCTTACATGTACCAGGCAGCTGTTATCTGGTTACCTTCTCATTTTTCTACTGAAGGGCTGCTGGGGAGAAGGAGGGGGTGATGTCACTCCAATTTGCAGTGCAGCAGTAAAGAGTGACTGAAGTTTACATGACTGGGCGCACCTGGGAAACTGACAATATGTCTAGCCCCCATGTCAGATTTCAAAATTAAATATAAAAAAATCAGTTTGCTATTTTGAAAAACTGATTTCAGTGCTGATGCATTGTTAAAAAAGTGGTTTCCCATGACAGTATCCCTTTAATTTTCACTGGGAAGCAGTCACAAGGGTTCCCAGTCATTAGGTGATCAGTCTGTAGCTGTCACATTCAGTAGGAAGCAGTTGACACAAGGCTGTACCAGCATTAGGTTCTTTTTTTTGCTCTATTTATCTGGCAGCTGTGAGACTCACTTTGAGGCCTAACATTTGCTGGAAGCCAGTCAGGATCAGTTTGAGGCTATAACGTTTATTACAATGCAGCTGGCATTTGTTTGTGTCTGTATTACTAATTAGGAGGCATTCGTGTTATTGTAGGCTCTAACATTCACTGGGAATCAGTTAGGGTCAGTTTCAAGTTTTCATATGTGGAAGGAGGCAGACAGAGTCATTTCAGTGTTGTCAAGTGTTAGTTATTCCTATGACATTAATAATAATAATAAAGGGTAGCCTGGAGTAGCTTTAACATTCACTAGAAGGCATCACATTTACTAATAGGATTTCAAAAACAGTTTAAGGTTCAAAAACCTGGAGACAGTCAAGTTCTAGTGAGGCTACAACATTTACTCAGAATCAGCTAAGATCTTTAAACTGTAGCATTTATTGGGAGACAGCCAAGGTCATCATGGGATCTTCTGAAGCTGTGCAGCTCACCAGGAGGCAGGGAGGATTACTGTGGACCAGTAACATCAATAATGCTCCAACCTGCCAAATGGGGTTCATGGTTCGTATGTGATAACGTTATTATTATCTTTATTCATAAAGTGCAAACAAATTAACCAGTGTCCAAATGCATCTAGACATCAAAGGGCCTTACATGATTTAGTCCTTGTTTTTGGAAAGTGGCATGCCTGAAGGAAACCCCGGAAAAACATACAAACACTTGTGCTGCCCAAGTTGCAGTTAAGCTCATGACCCCAACACTGCAAGCCACACTGAACCATGATTCTGCTTATGATTCTTATGCATTCATTTATCATTTAAATCTGGTCACACGTGGTATTTTATACAACTGAAAATTGGTTGGACACGACTTTAAATATCTCAAGTTACATGGTTCATCAGGTGAGATTTTGTTATGGTATCAGTTAAACCATCAGAACAAAATGGGGTTGGGATTGGGCAGGGTTGGGTTGGGTAGAAGAGATCAAATGTCAACAAGTGAGGCCTCCCCCATGACTTGTGGGTTTAAAGCCAATGCACTCATCAATAGTCTGCAGCCAAGAGAACTAAGGGCATAAAGGCCAGGGCTACTGCTTCAAGTACACTTTTTAACATGTATAGTTTAAAAGTAACTGTTCAAAATTGTTTTTGTGCCTCTGTTCCTTTAATGATAAGTGAAGGGCAAGTTAAAAAAAATTGCGTGTGCACAGCATGAATTTGTCCTTCATTGGTAACATTGACTGTAATGTGGTTAAAAAGGACTACAGATTGATATTCTGACAATTGACTGATACCTGAAGCATTTTATTTAATGATGCTCATCGGGATTTGCAAGGAGATTTTTACACTTAGCACCCAATAGCTCTACAGGATTTTATTGGATATCTTGTACTTGACTGCATTGTTAACCCCTGTTTATTACATGTATATATCCATTCATCAAATCTAACCTAATATAGAAAGATCAACACACTGGGGCTTATTAAGTAAGGAAGCAAAGGGCACATATCTAAACAGCATGGCTTCTTTTGCCTCTCGCATTCCATGTTTATTAGCCAGACAGATATCTAGAGAAAGTGAAAACGGTGCCAGCCAGATAACTACATGTAGATATTTTTTTCCTTTATTGCTAGATGACAAATATGAGCATTTATTGTGCATGTGTATGAAAGTAAAAATCTGTTTTTGCTGATAGACTGCTTTTGCTTGGTGGAACATCCATTGCTTAGTTGTACACTGTTTGTTAGGGTCAATTATTCCTTAAAAAATAACAGATCAGCTCTCTTAAACTGCAGGAGCTTACACTCCACTTCTTTGTTCCTACTTCTTGGCCAGAGAGCTCACTCACTGTCCTTCCTTTTTTCCCAGGTGATGTCTCATAAGCACCTCTACTGTTTTTTCAGACTGAGTGAACGCAGTCCCTGTTATTCTCCACATGTGCTGTGTCTCATAGAACATTTTGGAAAGACATAACTAACATCTAGGGGTTTTCACAGTGCCACAGTACATACAGTATATATTGTATGTGGGTTTGGAGAATGTAGGAATTACATGGCAGCTGCAGTAATTTTAAAGGCATTTCTAGTGCATAGATATGTGTGAATCAGTGTTTACATCAGTGAACACACAATAAATACAGACACATGTTGATATATAGATGAGCAAATCTGCAGGCTTTTGTTAAACAGTGTTTATCTCAGAGACCTTATTATTTCATTTTGCTGGCAAAATCCTCTAAACAGTAAACCAGTTGGTGTGAATCTTTGCCAATTACTGGGGCCTTGAAGTTTTCTTACAGATTATCTGCAAACCAAGGAGACTACAGGGGGTTCAGCTAACTGCCTGTCGCAGCCTGTGGGAAGGGAACCCTAAGCTTGCTTTACTCATCCCAATTTAATGGAGATCTTAAGATCACTGTCACTTTGTTTACCTCACATAACAGGTCAACAAGGGACACACAGGCAGGACTAGAATCCTAAAACAGCAAAAGGAAAACACATCTTAGAATGTTTTTCATTACTTTCATGCATCAGAGATTTAATCTGAGCAGACAGCTGTGACCTATATGTATAATAAGTAACATTAGTCGTTAAAAGGCCAGTATAGGCTTGTTGGGTAAGGAACTATCGGGGGAATGTAATAAAAGTCGGTAATGGAAAAACTATTAGCAATGCAAAAAGTTATGCCTTTGCACGAACAACTTTTGCTTTGCACGAATTTAATATAGCTTTTGCAAACCCGGAAACTGTTTAGCGACCACTTCCGACAGCGGAAGTCCATTTGCAAAGTTTATAGTTTGCGCCATTGCGCAGTAAATGTAATAAAACTTGTTACTGAAAAAGTTGTTATATTTGCTCTAAAATATTATGACACCTTCAAGCACTTAAGAGTGTGCAATTAAAATTCGCAATGCCAAACCAGTTTAAGGAACAATATTACATATATATATATATATAACAAGCCAGTATAGGCTTGTTGGGTAAGGAACTATCGGGGGAATGTAATAAAAGTCGGTAACAAAAAAACTATTTGCAATGCAAAAAGTTATGCCTTTGCACGAACAAATTTTGCTTTGCACGAATTTAATATAGCTTTTGCAAACCCAGAAACTGTTTAGCGACCACTTCCGACAGTGGAAGTCCATTTGCAAAGTTTATAGTTTGCGCCATTGCGCAGTAAATGTAATAAAACTTCTTACTGAAAAAGTTGTTATATTTGCTCTAAAATATTATGACACCTTCAAGCACTTAAGAGTGCGCAATTAAAATTCGCAATGCAAAACCAGTTGAAGGAACAATATTACATTTTAATCTTGCTTTATTTACTGATTCATTGGTAGGTTCAATATGTTAAAAACAGTGAAAAGAGAAAAGTACATGAAGGTCCATTTTGGTTTCCTGCAGTCAGCAGGTACACTTGGAACCCTGCTTGATAGTGTGCTTGGGGGTCCCCATCACACTATTTTGCACAGAACAACATTCTCATATCAGGCTAAGGGTTCATTTTGGAGCAAGAAATATAGGAAAAGGTGGTGAATGCAGAGAAGAGCCAATTCAAAAAAAAGGTAATTAAGTAAATGAAGCAGCTTTAATGTAGCCTAAACACTAGCACCTGAGGAAGGATCACTTTGATCTGAAACATGTAGTGCAATTCAATAAAAGATTACGTGTTTGAGAAGCAAAGGTTCTCCAGTGTTGTATTGTGACTTATAAATCCCATACAGCAAGAGAAGAAGCTCAATGTATGCAATAGGAGTTTAAATCTGCTGTCTGTTGGATATTTATGTTTATGATTGCTGTAAGTCCAGATATGATTCTGTGTTTATTTTCAAGTATCTCATAGCAATCCCCTCTGTTATCTTCATTTGACTTCATAAGAAAGAATCGAGTAATAAATAATACATTGTTCATTTTGGGAGTTACCCTCATGAACTGGGAGGGATGCCAGGGTGAGCCAGGTCTCTGTACTCCTGAACTACTGGCTCAGCTCCAGTCATTGTACAGAAGGAAAATTATCTTGTGCTGCTAGTTATGATGTTACAGGCTTCTACTCATTGTGAGAGATGCAGTCTCTTACAGCCAGTAATTGGCTTTTTTCTGTTTGATAACCATTCTAAAAATGCATCCTATGTAATAAGAGATGCCTGTGATCCAAGCTGTCTGTCATTTGCTACGTAGAGTACGTTCATAGCAATCCCAAGAGCTGAGAAGGTACAGCATCATCAGACATTAAGGGGGTTATGTAATAAAAGGCACTAAGTTTGGCCAGGAGCAGTAATAAATAGCAACCAATCAGCAAGTAGCATTTACTGGTCACCTGATTAAAAGCAAACATCTTATTGGTTGCTACGGGTTACTGCTCCTCTGCAAACGTAGTGCCTTTTATTACATATGGGGGTAAGAGATTAAAGAGCTGTCTAGAAGAATAGCTGCAACATTCTGCAAGCAAAAACGAAGTGATAAATCTTAATAAATTATGTACATTTTTGGAAACATTTTAGGGTCCAAAATGTAATACATGTCATCAATATGCAGATAAACCATGTTTTTTTTAGAAAATGTGGCAACACGAATGTCCCCAATCGTCAGTCTCCTTATGAGATGAGGTCAAAGCCATGGGCAACTGACCCCACCAAATTGATTTCATCCTTTTTAGGCCAAACAAATACAGCTATGACAACAAATTATACAAATAAGACCTAAACCACTTGCTCACATACAGAGCAAGAATATTTTTGGGGTGGGAATGAGAAAGGAAGGAAGGAAGTTCTCAGTTCTCAGCAATCACCGGCAAGTACAGGGTAAATTGGACTAGTGGTAAATGGTTTTCAAAACCCCCAACTCACTCACTTTAATACACATGGCCTTGATAGGCTGAAACTGCAAACCCAAAATCCCTAACATTGCCCATGTCCCATTTCCCTTGCAGAAATGGCTCCCCTTCCTTATGCCAGGACCACAGATAGTGACAAACATTTGGTAATTAATTATAGTTTCACACATTACCCTTTGGGAGTTACAGCTAGCCCCATACAGTACATGACTTTTATTGTTATCAAAAAGCTATAGCAATTAGTATATTAAACATTTTTGCTTCCTGGTGCCCTAGGGCTAGGCTATGTAGATTAATCTCCACTTTCCTAATATACAAATCTATGCCCTATGTATCTGCAGAATAACTGCGTTCCATATTCTATCATTCACACTGGTCAGGTTGGAACCAAATTGTGCTTGTCCTAGGCAATGAGTTAAAGGTAGCAGTGTAGCTTCTGAGTGAGTAGTGCTGATGTTATTTATCTTGCTGAAATTGCAAAATATAGGTATAGGATCTGTTATCCAGAAACCTGTTATCCAGAAAGCTCAGAATTACAGGACGGCTGTCTTCCATAGACTTTATTATGATTATATAAAACCTATTTCATTTGTCTCTGTAATAGAAAAACAGTTCTTTGATCCCAACTAAGATATAATTAATACTTATTGGTGAGGAAACAAGCCTTTGAGGGGTTATTTAACATTTAAATGATTTTAGCAAACTAAAGGTATGAAGTTCCAAATTATGAAAAGACCCTTTATCCTCAGGTCCCAAGCACTCTGAATAACAGGGCCCATACCTGTATTCCTTATCATCTAAGATTCAGGCACTGCCTGGGACAGAAGTTAGTTTTAAATATGCTGCTACAGGGTATTGTTCATCTTACAAGCAGCAAAATGAATGTCCCCTTTCAGTCCTCCAGATGAGTGATAATTTAACAAGTCTGTAGTTGCTGGAGGTGCCACTAGTGTAAAGGGAATAGTGGAGCCCTAACATTCAGTGTGCAAAAAGCTAATTTTAACAATGGTTTTAGGGCCCTAAATCTTAAAAGTAAGTTCTAGTTAGCCCGCCATGAACAAATAATAGTATATAAACAAATTGGTAAAAAATAGAAATGTTTTGAGATTGAGGGGAACAATCTCAAAACATTTAATATGGTTTTAGCAATTCTAAAAAATATACACCTGATGGTCTTGATGAATAATCATCATTGTCAGTTTAATTCGGTATTACAAAACAATGGGGATACCTTGGACACCAGGGGACGCTACTTTCCTCATTCCTTTTGTCATAGTATGTTTGTACAGCTCCTGTAACGTGAATAGAATGTTTCACATTTAAATTCAAAAGGCGTTAATGGAAAGTAAAGAGGATCAAAGCTACAATATTAGGAGTTGTTTAAGCATTTCATCTCGTCTCCCTGTCACTATTATAGAAAACTGCATCCCCGGGACGTGATATGAACGCACCAGGAAAATATCTCTTTTTCTGAAGCCTGCCAGTATATTGATAGCAGTCACCCTCCCCTGTAATTGGTTAAAAGAAATTGAGTAAGTGGAAGATCTTTTGTGCTCTGGAGAATCAATGGATGAAGGAAATATCTGAATTTCATTAGTGCTGAAAAAACATCATTTCTCAATTAGCTGAATCTCCATGACTTGTACAAGGACTTGTATCACATGCTTTAATTGCACAGAAAATGCTTATCACCTGGAATCTGACAAGCAGTGTCATGGCCACAAGGTTGTACTGACAGTTGGGGGATTATTTAACCCTGTCAGTGCTGATACTTCCATAGCAGAATAATGTCTGGTATTCATAGCTGATATTATAAAAACAACAGTTTTGCCATGCCCACAAAGGGGTATAGGACCGTCCTGCAGAAAAGCAAAGAATGCAACATTTTCAATCACTTCCCAGCAAGTTTTCCTTTGTGTTTTAGTCTCATCATTTGGGGTGTTATTTACTTTCTGAGAATTTAATTGGGCTTTATTGGAGGTTAGATCTTTCATTTTCATTTGTATTGCTCCCCTTTCTATTCAGGTGGTTGCTGGAGAAATGAGTCTAGCAACTGGTTGGCAGTTTAAAGAGAAACCTTCAAAGCAAAAAAAGTAAATTAAAACCCCCCTACACACAAATACAATGCAAACTGTTCAATGTCAGTGACTGCATTGTACTAACAGTTATTAAACTACTCCTTTAATTTCACCTGACCTATAAAAATAGGGCAGGTGGTTCCAAATCAGGCAGAGTTAATTGCACTGCAGTGTATTAAAGGATAATTTAAGCCAAAAGAAGATTGTGGGAAGAATACTGTATGCAGAACATGCTGAACCACCCCAGTGATTTAGCAGCAATGATCCATGCCTTCAAAGTTATGTACAGCAGTTCTCCAATATGCTCAGTGTGCTCAGGGCAGCTGCTGAGAATCTAAACAGGGGTCTTTGTTCTGTATATATATATATATATATATATATATATATATATATATATATATATATATATATATATATATATATATATATATATATATATATATATATATATATAAATAAATTTCTGTCCATTTATTGACACAACCCTATTTATCTGGTCAGCAAGTAATTCAGTGCAAAATGTCCTTTAGTAACAGTATCCTTGTGTGCTGGGCATCCACTGAAATCCACTCCCGCTAGTGTGCATTTGCAAAAGCAATGAAACGGGCATCAGTTTAAATCAGAATAGCACGTGTTGTGTTCTGTGGCTGCAGGACATTCTGAATCTAGTGTGTATTATGCCAGACAGCTGAAATGAAACATGGAAGCAAAGGCGCCATGCTTCAAACTGCTGGCATTTACTCAGCGATTCAGCAAAAGCTGTTCCTGCAGGGTTACTGTACCCAGGCTTCATGTATAAAAACAATCCATCGTGCTTGCAGACAGACACCACTGAATACATTGACAGGAAACAGAAGGCTGCAATATCACATACCGTACTTTTCAGCTAGATGGGTTATCATTAATAGCTGAAATTGTTGTTGATTGGTTTAAACTGACTGCCAGTGGGCTAGATGTTAACCTATGCCAATAAGGATGGTTTCTAAAGGGCAACAAAATCCCCAGGAAAACCATTGCTTCTACCTTTCATGTCAGCCAATGGGGCTGCTTCATTTGACCAGCTTCTTCTAGCTGTCCAAAGAAAATCCCTAAGCAATAGTTATTATGTTACATGTTATGCTCAAATTGTCCCCTAGGTGGTAAAGTTTTTCACTCCTCCTTTTTCTTAGATAAACAGGTTTTTTGCCTGTTCCAAATTCCAGTAATGTACTTCAGTACTGTGATCAGGTAGACTAGGCAAAAGTGAAGAAGTAATGGTGGCCTCTGGAGCTTTGGAATTATATTAAGAATAAAAAATAACCTTGGAAGATATGAATATTACAGCATAACTAACATAAGAGTTTCAGTGTTTTAGGGCAATGCTGCATTTATTGGAAAGTGCCCCATAACATAGGTAGAGTAACAAACCATGTTAAAGTGCTGGACTTCAGTTGATTTCATTAAATCATGTACAGTATGTCTGTGGACTGATCTTTCATTATCTGCATGCTTTCATTAATACACAAGATTGGGATCTGCCATATTGCCTTTACATATAGGATTTTTTCCAGTTGGCTGCAGCAGTTTGGTTAATATATGACCTTAGGTGTGCTGTTGAAGTGAAGTGTTTGCTTTAAGGTTATAATATTTAAATGTCCATAGTTAGAATGAACCGACTCAAACATTATCCACGTAATACTAAACTGTAATTATTTTCCTAAATCTAAGCTCCAAGCTGCAATTATTTTTTAAGATAAGTTGGAATTAAATGACCTAGGTGCCTCATCTTTTCTTAATGCATTTGCTGCCAGGGTTGACAGGGCACACTACCTGGCACTGCTCTGTGATTCATGGTAAAAGGCTAAAGGAGAAGCCCTAAAACACAAACGTATCTGTGAAAGGAATATCCATTAGCAGGAGCATGGCCGGGAAAGTCAATCAGCTGAAATCAGTTGACTATACTAAGCACCCCCCGCTCTTTATCATTCAGAGTTCAGCGCTGCACACAGGATTACACACTAATTAAAATCTTGGCGACTTCGTGCTTCGGTTAAATCATTTTACAATCTTTTTAATCCTGCAGCTTTGCAAAGAGTAATATTTGGAGAGTCCAGTATTATAAACAGTTTCAGGAACGCTGTTAAATCGAGGTAACCCCTTCAAAGCTAACCAACTGGGTAAGCCTTTGTTTGCTCTGATATTTCAGATTTCAGTCTAACATTGAATGACTCTTTTGTACATTAAAGCTTTTTATAAAATAGTATAGGATGGCTTATTGAGGTAAGCTGCTCATATAAGCAGAGATACAGGCGGCTGTAAGTTGCAAGACCGATCACTCGATATTTGGAATGATGGCTCATAAACAAGACAACTGCTTTCTTTTTTGAATATATCTTTGAATATTATATGATAGTTCATGGGAAAAAGTAACCATAAGTCTGTCTATGCATGTAGTCGGAACCAGTCATAAACATTATCCTTTTCCACAACCTGTAAGATTAAGTAAATGACCAATCAGCAGTGTAATTACCGCTGCCTGGGTCGGGCTGTGCACAAATGTATCCCTGACATCCTCAGTGTCTCCAGTGGGCCCCATGAGTGAGCAGGCTAATATGCAGTTGTACCCCCTGCCCCCCGTTAGTAACGGCACTGTCGATATCCATGTTACAATGGTACTTCATTCAATTACGAAAATGGTCATTTATGATTGCACTTGCATGTGAGGGTGCTGTAAGATTTTGAAGCAATACATTAAGGTACAGGTATGAGATCTGTTATCCATAAACCCATTACCCAGAAAGCTCTGAATTACAGAAGGGCCATCTCCCATTTTAATCAAATAATTCAAAACTTTTATAATGATTTGCTTTTTCAAACAGTACCTTGTACTTGATTCCAACTATGATATGATCGGTAAAAGGTGTATTTGTGAAATTTGGTTCCATTCACTAAAAGTCTAAAGTAGTGAACGCCTCTGATTGTGGCACTAAAAATACATATAAAAAAAAAGAAGCTTTTGCTTAATAGTGCCCTTTATAAATTAGTGACTACGTATCGGCAGATACGAAACGCGTCAGGGAATAGATGGTTTTAACTTGTTTAAAATAAAGTTAACTTTTTAACCTCATGGATGGCTCGTCTAATACTTTTTGACTATCCAACTAAAATATAACTAAGATATAGGGGCAAATTCACTAAGGCGCGAAGCACCGAACGCTAGCGTTTTTTCGGTAGCGTTCGGCATTTTCACTACTGCGCAAATTCACTAACGAACGCTGGCGTAGTTTCGCTAGTGTTACTTCGCAACCTTACGCCAGGCGGATTTTCGCTAGCGACGAAACTACGCAAATTCACTAACTTGCGCAGTGTAGCGAACGCTACCTTTTACGCTAGACTTCCTTCGCCCCCTCAGACCTGGCGAAGCGCAATAGAGTAGATAGGGATTGTTTCAAAAAAAGTCAAAATTTTTTCTAAGTCCCAAAAAACGCTGGCGTGTTTTCTACATGATGGCTGATAGGCTGAAAAAGATCAAAATTTTTTTGGGGCTCCCCTTCCTCCCCCCTACTTTTCCTGACTCATGGCAACTTACCTAGACAGTGGGCACATGTGTAGGGCAAAATAAAATTTTTATTTGCAGATTTAAAGGTTTTCTAGGCATTTGTAGTGCAGATACGTGTTCCTCCATTGAAATTTGAATTTCGGGCCGTATGCAAATTAGCCTTCGCTAACGCAACTTCGCTTTATATAGCGAATCAATGCTAGCGCAACTTCGCAAACTTACGCTACCCCTGTGCGCAACTTCGCATTTTAGTAAATTTGCGGAGCGCTGGCGAAAATTCGCCTGGCGAAGTGCGGCGAAGATTTAAGGTTTAATTCATATTTAAATGATTTTTATTTTATTTTAATGACTTTATTTTATTTTAATGAATTTTGGTAAGGTGATCCAAATAACTTATCTGGACAGTGAATTGGATGAAAACACTCCCTATATTAACCAACCCCAGCTCTGAAAATGCTCCATGCGCTCGATTTGTATTGACATGCCAGAATTTGCAAAATTTCTTGTTCATAAATTGGAAAGAAGTTGTGACTGATCTTAATTTTTCAGCATTCCTTGTGTAAGGTGGGGGTGTAGAAGTGAAAGCTGTGAGACAGTTGTTAAGCATGGAACATAAGGAGTCTTTCCCTGGGCAATATGGGCACACGGGTTTCTGATGGTAATTGCTCTGATAAACGTCCCTTTGGGCAGATGGCCAGCAAGGCAAATTAACTGTACATTATTTGTCAATGTATCTGAATCTTCCTGAGTAGCAGCCAAATAATAAACTCTTTAAAGTAGCGGCACATATTCCCCTCAGTGCCATTTCGAGTGCTCCGCCATTAATTGTACTCGTACTGAGTGTCTCAAGGGATCTATCTGCTGATATTCATGTGAGCCAGTCTCTGAAATGACCGAAGCGCAATCTGCCCTGCTGTGAGCAATGACTAATAAACTTGTGTGTGAAGAAGAATTCCATGTGGTGAGGAGCGTTTCTGCACATTAAATATATATAAATATGTCCAGTCTGCCCAATAAAAACACTTCTAAGATGAAATGGAATCTCTCCAGTGGTCTGGCTGACTTACATGCATATAAATACGGCACGTGGATGGAAAGCTGCAGACTTTCTCCTATGATCTGACTGGAGCATGGGAATTTGCATCTCGACTTGCATGTACTTAACACTTTGCGTGCCATGCATCTTATAGCATTTTCTAGATTTCAAGGCATCTTATAGCATTTAGTAGATTTCAGGTTCATTTTTAAACTCAAGAATGGATGTTTGCAGAAATAAAGAAATAATCTTGGCTGCCTAAACTGCAATCATCCAGCTTTTCCCCCCTGATGGTGGTTATAGTAAATAGACTGGATAGCAATGATGCAAACAGTGAAGAGTTCTAGCAATTATTATTATTAATATTATTATTAATTCAATGTGTAATTGAATGGTTTTCCTTATTAGATTTGGTTGGCCATGTTGCTACACATTGCTGTAATACTCATAAGCAATATCCAGCACTACAATTCTTTTCCTTAACAGTTTATCCAAATAGCAGGTACAAGTCCTATATAACAGTATACACAAGCAGTTCAACATCAGCATCCCATGTATTCCCTTCCTTGAGAGCTATATGTGTGGGTTTGCCCTAGTATACGGCTTACATGTAGGTCACTCACTTTACCTAGAGTGTTCCATAGTCTCCACATATACCTTGTGTCAGTGATCATTCAGAGAGCACTTCTGTCCATAAAGGGGTATAGAGTGTACTGGTGGCAGGTGCCAGGCAGCCTCGTCCTTATCATTAGCCATAGGGCAGATCATAAGTATAGGGCCTCTCAAATATGAATGATGTGCAATTTTAGAGGATAGGCAGGAGGAAGGATGGGGGGGGTGCCTTCATGTCTCTGCCTCACCTCATGAATACAGCCCTGCCAAACATAGGCATAACTGTATTCATGGTGCAAATGTAGGTCTCTGATCTCTGTTTTATAGACATTAATCAAGAGTGGAAGATACTAAGCCTGTAGAATTCTTATTTTTGGAATATATTACGGTATATTCCCCATTGCTAAATGCCTTACAGAAGTATAAACAGTTGCATTTAGGAATGGGCCTTGTCTTGCTGAGATTGTGGGAATACTGATGCTCCCTCCCAATAACAGGGAGCTTCAAGCGGAATGGGGAAGCAGCAATGCTCCGTCTAATTCCTTCTCAGCTACGTGCACCAAAACAATTCTTTTGTGCGCACAATTTAAACTTGTGTGCACAATTGTTAAAAACGATATGCTCAAGTCAGAATTGATACAAAACTTTGTTTTTTTTTGCAGAATTTTTTTGTGCTCACCACAATTTGTTGTGTGCACTCATTTGTGTGCACACCTTACAGGGAACATTGGGGAATGGTGAATGATCATTTACTGTTTTGGATATTCCCAAGTATCTGAGTGCCTATTAGGACTTGAACTTGAAATTTCCACATACAAGTTTGCTAAAACTGATTTATGCTGCTAACCAGTAAATAGAAAACATGGTCTGCATCACACATACTCTTTGGTGCATGAAGCAATTAGTCTTGGGAACTGGTAGCTTTCTTTATTCAGCCAATTCATGATAGAAACAAAGTTACTCTTCTCCTATTTCTTATAACATTTAATATGTTTCCCCTGGACATATGAAAATCTTGGAATCCTGTCTAGGAATATGCCTGTATGTGTGTGTGCATTTGTGGTGGCATTTGTTTCTGTTAACATTGCTCTCCTGTGGATAATAATCTGATTGTGCAGTATGCGAAGTCCAATTTTGTTGAGCTCTACAATTATTTTTGTCTGATCTATTTATACCGGCAATACAGGGTTTTGATTTACTTGAACTTTTAGGATTTTTTTTTAATGAAATGAACTACAGCACTAAGCAGTAACTATTCCAAAAGCCCTTATGTACAGAAAAGAATACTGTATTGCCTATTACTGGAACAATGCCCTGATATATATTTGACCTCATTATCTTTTCCTTTAATGCCATAAATATAAAAATGATCACACAAGGGCACTATTTTACTTTTATATTGTGCTGATCTTAACCATTTTGTGATGCAAAGACCTGATTATACAACATTAAAGCACTCATTGAAGCCTCTATCTACTAAACTCGGTAAGTTTACAGATCCACATAAATAGCAGAGTTGTCCAAACAACTTTCTAAGTAATAGGTCAGTTTGGGAGAATACTAAAGGATACAAAGGAATCAGCAAAATGCTGAACCAAATCCAAACTTTGACTTGCGAAGAAAGAAAAATGACATCAACTGTGAACAAAAATGATTGCAGTTAGTTGATTTACCAATTTACAAATTCAATTCTTTTTTCAACTCGAACATGAAAAATAAGCCTGATCAAGTTTTTCTATTTGCAATCACAAGTTTTTCTGAACCACTGGCACATTTACACAAATAATGAAGTCAATTCACAAAAATCACATTATTTACTTAAACATTTGAATTATAAATTAGCTCAAGTGTTTAAAATACACCTCCATGAGTTTTCATGTGTTAAAACTTTTTCTCATTGAATTGAATCTGGCCCAGTGTTTGATATTTAGTAAGTGTAAATACATTTTAAAATTTTAATGTAAAACTTCAGCATCTGGTGAGTTTATGTAGAATGGGAGTTTTCCTAAGCAGATGTAAGTTATTTATTAGTATTATTTTTCTTCACATTTTTTGACAGGTTTTTGAGAGACCCATTGAAAATCATGAGTATCATGTAAATTCAATGCATTTGAGTTTGGTAAAATTTCTCAAATATTGATTTAAAAGGCTTTCCTGTGTTATAAAGTACCATATAATGATATGGTACTTTATAAATATGATCATTTATCACCCAAGATGCTGCCAAAATTCTTATTCACTCTCTCATCATATCACGTCTAGACAACTGTAACTCTCTTTTAATTGGCCTTCCCCACCAGAGACTGTCACCTCTCCAGTCCATAATGAACACTGCTACGAGGCTCATACACCTCAGAAACCGCTCCTCCTCTGCCTCGCCATTCTGTCAATCCCTGCACTGGCTTCCGCTACCTTTCAGAATCAAATTCAAATTAATGACACTGACTTTCAAAGCACTTCATAACTCTGCCCCACCCTACATCTCTGAACTCATCTGTATATACTCACCCAACCGCTTACTACGCTCCTCTGCTGACCTGCCACTCAACTCTTCTCTCATTACCTCCTCACATGCTCGCATTCAAGACTTTGCAAGGGCTGCACCCCTCCTCTGGAACTCTTTCCCACGGTCTGTTCGACTTTCTCCCAACCTTTCTGCCTTCAAGAAATCTCTTAAAACGCACTTCTTTCGAGAAGCCTACCCTCACTCTGCTTAACTACCAAATGCAACACCACATACAGTACCACATTTCTCACCCACTTAATTCGATCTTGCCCACTCCCACACCTTGTGTATTACTCCCTACCCTTTAGACTGTATGCCTATGCATAGGGACTTCCTCACCTTCTGTACCTGTATTGATTGTGATGTATGTAACTCCATTTTCCCTCTGACACATCATCGGTAACATTGACATCTGGAAACAGGACATGTATGCTGTAATGTTCATACAATGCAGAATGCAGGTTTACACAGGCACAACATATATTGATAAAAAGTTCTGCTGAGCACTGTAATGGTTAAGCTGAGCTCAGGAGAGATGATTAGGATAAAAACTGGAAGGTGTGTTTAGTAATCTGAGAAGAACTGAGCATGCTTATAAGTCAGCAGACAAAGTAAATTCCTGAGGGAGGGGACAGAGTGGGTTAGAGGAGTAGAAGGATTTCTAAGAGATTAAGGGGATGCTGAAGCCGTACTGTTAACCTTTTAACAACCACAGTGGATGTTCACTGAGTTAATTTTTGTAGGGGGGGAGGGTTACATGTCCTTTAAGTTAAAGAGGAGGTGTTTTTTTTTATTTAATTGTTAAAGTTGTTATTTTGAGTTGTTTTTCCAGCCAGTTTTAAGTATTATTAATAAATGTTAATTAGCTAATTTTTTCGGCTGATACAGATTTGCGGCAAAATTCATGTTTTTGCGAGTGCTGATAGCCTGCGCTAAAAATTAATTGTGGATTTTGTTTCCCTGGGGAAAACATTTTTGTGTATGGGAAGAGAAGAAACTCCCATTGACTCAAAGCGTTTAATATGCGAAAAAATGTGGCAAAAAGAGTTTCAGTCCAGATTGACTCAGAGCAGTTTTGTTCATCACTATTAAGAAATTGATATTTATAAACAGAAAGGATGTGAGGGTGCTTCTTGGCATAAGACTTCTGGTGTTATAGAGATTGTACACGTAGTTATGTTTACTACACACTTTACTGATGTCTTGAATTGTTCATTATTTTTAAAAAGTAGGTACAAAACATGTTTAAAAGTTTTGCATACGTTAAGTTAAAGTGAAAGGGCGAATCACCTTCAACATTATTAAACAAATAAATATTACAAAGTTTTAGTAGAGACAAAAGTACACATTTCACACTTTGTTCATTATGAAATACGCTTCCTAAATCAAGTGAAAAGTTCCACATTTCTCATATATATTAAATGTATTAGCATAATCCATGAAAACACATGGGGGGTGGGGTGTTCCACATAAATAAGAGTCCCCAGATGCAATTGTCACAAGTAATTAAAACCAATGATAGGATACACAAATCCAGCAGGCTCAACTGCCTCATCTTCAAAGTTCTCAATTAGACATTTGCAGGATTCAAACACATTGCTCAGCCAGCTATTAGAATAGAAACCTAATCATTAAAGTGTACTTTGGTTTGGTCGCTGCAGCCTTGGTCCTGCTGATTTCAGTAGTGTGTTATTAATGAGTCCTGAGGGGTAAAACTTAGAGAGATGGGGTTTATACACACACACACAAATATATATATATATATATATATATATATATATATATATATATATATATATATATATATATATATATATATATATATATATATATATATGCTGCCAGCATTGGAATAAATATAGTGCTTTGAATACCTGTTGGTGCTTTATAAAATGTAATAAGTATGGCACCTGTTATCCAGAATGCTCAGTACCTAGGGTTTTCTGGATAAGGGATCTTTCTATAATTTTCCAAAACCTTAAGGGGCACATTTACAAAGCTCGAGTGAAGGATTCGAATTAAAAAAACTTCGAATTTCGAAGTGTTTTTTTGGCTACTTCGACCATCAAATGGGCTAGTTCGACCTTCGACTACTACTTCGACTTCGAATCGAACGATTCGAACTAAAAATCGTTCGAATATTCGACCATTCGATAATCGAAGTACTGTCTCTTTAAGAAAAACTTTGACCCCCTAGTTCGGCAGCTAAAAGCTACCGAACTCAATGTTAGCCTATGGGGAAGGTCCCCATAGGCTTGTCTGCGTTTTTTTGATCGAAGGATATTCCTTCGATCGTTGGATTAAAATCCTTTGAATCGTTCGATTCGAAGGATTTAATCGTTCGATCGAACGAATAATCGTTCGATCGTTCGATCGCAGGATTTGCACTAAATCGTTCGACTTCGATATTCGAAGTCGAACGATTTTAGTTCCTGGTCGAATATCGAGGGTTAATTAACCCTCGATATTCGACCCTTAGTAAATCTGCCCCTAAGTCTTCTAAAAAATTATTTAAACATTAAACAAATTTTACTTCCAATAAGGCTTAATTGTATTTGTAATTAGTTTGGATTAAGTACAAGGTACTGTTTTATTATTGCAGAGACAAAGAAAATCATTTTTATTTAGAATTATTTGATTAAAATGGAGACTATGGGAGATGGCCTTCCCATAATTTGCATAATTTGTTTCTGGATAACAGATCCTATACCTGTAATAATAATACCTTATTCATATATACTGTATGCTATATGCTCTTTACGTGCTTGTAGGCACAATGTCCAACACCCTCTGTCCTATCCTGGTAAGAAATATCTTGACTAAAATGACCACTGGGCAAACAGGTATCTGGTTGAAGATGCCAGATCAACAGTCAACCAAACAAACCCCCCCAAAAACCCAAGAAAATGTACTTTTCTTGTCTTGTGGACTGAATATGATTATTAGTCATATATATATATATATATATACAGGTATTGGACCTATTATCCTATTATCCGGAATCATCGGGACCTGGGGCTTTCCAGATAACGGGTCTTTCTATAATTTGGATCTTCACACCTTAAAACTACTAGAAAATCATGTAAACATTAAATAAACCCAATAGGCTGGTTTTACTTCCAATAAGGATTAATTATATCTTAGTTGGGATCAAGTACAACCAACTGTTTTCTTACTACAGGAGAAAAAGGAAATTATTTTTAAAATTTTGGATTATTTGATTATAATGGAGTCTAAGGGAGATAGCGTTTCCATAATTCGGAACTTTCTGGATAAAGGGTTTCCAGATAACGGATCCCATACCTGTACTATTGTAATCATTAATATTAACCATTATTCCCTAGTTTACTACATCTAGGGTGATTATGTAGTGTCTCTTAAGCTTCCCTGGACCGAGTGTCCCTATAAATGTGATGCAGACTCATCTTCTGGAACTACTGAAGTGTAAATTCTTTTACAAATGAGCTTTTCCTTAATTACTTTGAGTTGGTATCACATGTCTTTAGCCCGGCACTAATGAGGTGAAAGCATTTATTTTTTCAGTTGTTTTCATTTTTTAATTATAGTTATTATTTTTTCTAATTGTGCAAAAAGAACTTGGTGATATTTGCAGGAGGGGGTTGTTGGCTAATTAATAATTCAGGCTCCAGTATTCCCAAGAGGCACTGATTAAAATGCATGTCTGTCTTCAAAAGGAATAATCTGTGAAAAATTATTAGGATTTCTAATTATGTACATTTGCCAAATTTGTCTTACAGTATATATATATATATATAGCTGTGTTCTAGGCTCCTGTGGACCTCGACTGGGTGCAAGGAAGTGGGTCTTGACACTGTAAGGAGTTCAGGATTTTTACTACTCAGTTTGATCTTCCTAGAAGAAGACTGGCTCTATTAAGACGGCCATTTATGCAATAACATGGTTGGACACTTCTGCCTTTTGGATTCTACTACTTTTTAGTTGTCACAGCTAGTGGAAGAAAGATAGCTGGTATTAGAAAATATACAGGTGGCCTAAGATTCCTTTGGGGAATTACTTGCCTTTCATCACAATCATTACACATGACAGGGCAGCTGCAGTTTTGAGATGGGAAGGCAGTAGATACAAACACAAAAAACTAGGAAATACAGGTTTCTTTAAATCATAAAGGGCTGACAAGAAGCCTACATATTTTGATGGCTTTAAATTTGTCCCTATCAGACTGTTTTTTAAAAAAATATATAAAACATGAGCATCAGTATATATATATATATACAAACCTTACCGCCCTATATAAAACCTTTTTGTTTTTTATGTTCAATTAATTGTAGTCTGTGTTATATATTAGTGTTTGACATGACAAACAAAGTGTCCATTTTTCAAACTTCTAGATGTATCAAATGACTCCTTGATCTTGATTTGGACTTAAACAGCAACATTTGCTATTACAAGTATGGGACCTGTTATCCAGAATGCTTGCGGGTTTTCTGGATAACAGACCTTTCCATAATTTGGATCTTCACACCTTAAGACTACTAGAAAATCATGTAAACATTAAATAAACCCAATAGGCTGGTTCTGCCTCCAATATGGATTAATAATATCCTAGTTAGGATCAAGTGCGAGTTACTGTTTTATTATTACAGAGAACAAGAAAATCATTTTTAAAGAATTTGATTATTTGGATAAAATGGGGTCTATGGGAGATAGCATTTCTATAATTCTGTGCTTTTGGATACCAGTTTTCTGGATAACCGATCCCATACTTGCACTACAGTTATTAATATAATGTTCTTTAAATATTCAAATATTATAATATGTACTATAAAATATTATTTACTTTAAGACATTCTGATACACATAATACTTATAGAACCCATAAAAAGTTAATTATTTATTTTCTTGTATAGTAACATTTATTTGCACACTGTGCCAGCCAGGGGTTAGAATAGAGAGTCTTTTAGAGATTTTTTTTTTCTTCTTCTGAAAGTGGCTGAATAGTTGAAGCTTGCTTCTCTGTGTAAGAGTGCTTAACACCAAATTTAGTATAATAAGCAGTTATTAACTGTGCTTTTTTGCGTAATTACTGGGCTGAGAGCGAATCACAACATCTACAAAAGGCAGCTCTTGTTTAGTGTTATTTGTAAGAATATGATGAGAGAACATCTGCATGAACTTTTAAGGCTGCCCACTTTCTATATTTTAAACAGATGCTTAATTTGGCATGCAGGCAAATGTATGAGACCTGTTATCTAGAATGCTTGTGACGTGGGGTTTTTCAGATAAGGGATCTTTCCATTATTTGGATCACCATACCTTGTCTACTAAAAAATAATTTAAAAATCAAACCTTGACTCTATGAAAAAATGATTTCAACATTAATTAAACCCAATAGGATTGTTTTGTCTTTTCCTTTTTCTCTGTAATAATAAGTACCTAGTACTTGATCCATCATTACTGGAGGCAAAACAATCCTAATGGGTTTAATTAATGTTGAAATAATTGTTTGTAGATTTAAGGCATTGGGATCCAAATCACTGAAAAACCCCTTTTCCGGAAAGCCACAGGCCCAGAGCATTCTGATAATATATTCCAGACCTGTGGTAGTACTTGAATACCAGAATATTTGCATGCAGCCTAAATACATTTATTGATCAATTTCAGGGTATCACACAAGCTTTTCATAGGATAGATTCCACTTAAACACTGCTATAGTGGCCATGGGGAAGCTGTTTTATCAAAAATCACATTTTCAAGTTTTGTTTTTCAAGTGTGGGCATATTCATTAAAAAGCTCTGATTTCAAAAACTTGATCATGTAAATATGTTGGAAAAAAACAACATTCTTCTAATCATTTTGAATTAATTCAGAAAATTGTAATTGAAAAATACCTTGAATTTTGCTAATACAACTCCCATTCACTTCTACGTGAACTTGCCAGCATTTAGATGCCAAATAATTATATTTGAGGTTTTTGCTCTTGATAAATTTTGTCAAAGTCAAATTTGAATTTCCTATTTTTTCCCACATAAAAATCTCAAATTGCAGTAAAAAGTCAAGTCTGAATGTTGATAAATCTGTATCTGTATATATATATTTATTTTTAAATATGCTAATGATCACGAAAAAAGTTGAAAGATTGGGGACTGCCCATTATTTTTTTCGTAACTTAAATTTTTGTTTTTTATTGATTTTACAGGGATCATACAAAAAATGTACCCTTTTTCACATCATTTGTTTCATGTAGATAATGGAAGCTTACAGTTTTACTAACAGCAAAAGTAAAATGCCCAAAATTGCTGTCTATAATCTGAGTAACATTGTTGAAGTATTTAAACACATAATATATTATAACAGTGCTGGTTATTCTGCAACAGTATCTTATACCTAAATTGGTCATTTCTATATGGTCCTTCTGAAACACGAAAAATGTTAGAATATGTAACCTTCCAAATTTAACTAACAGGTAAAGGGGGGAGACCCTGTAGAGTACCGGCAACCAAACCTCTCAGAACCCATATGTCCCAAATTTTTGTGTATTGGTCCATTCGGTTGGTCAGATGAGCTATACCTGCTTCGAATGCTTTATTCGAATTTACTCTGGTAATTATTTCAGCCAAGGTTGGTGGCGTCGAGATCTTCCAGTTGGACGATATTGCCAAGCGAGTAGCTGTTAGAACTTGATTGACCAAAGTTTGTCCACATTTGCGTAAACTGGGTATAGGTTTGCCTAATAGCAAGTTTAAGGGATCCAGTGGTATTGTCCGCTGAAATAGCTGACTTAAAAGGTTCGTCACTTCAGTCCATAGTGGCTGTATCACTGGGCATTCCCCAGTAGCAATGTTCCCAAAGCTCCACAGTTTCTCCAGCAGAGAGGTGTGTGTTGCGGAAAAAATTTATGCAGTCTTTCAGGTGTGTAATACCAACAAGTCAATATTTTATATATATGTTCTTTTTGTCTCACACAGGTGACCACCTTTTTTGCATTGTCCCATATCATAGACCAATCCTTAGCTTGTATCGGTTGTGGAAAAGCTTGATCCCACTTTTCCATATATCTATGTCTGTGTCGGTCCGGATCTGAAGGTGTAGTCAGTAGGTTATAAATTCCAGAGATGAGTCCTTTCTGTGGTAATCCCCGAGCTGCCAGAATTTCGAATGCTGTAGGGGAGTTTGTCCTAACATAGGAGGCATAAGGTGTAAGAAAGTGGCGAATCTGAAAATATTCAAACAATTTTATGTCAATCGCTGGTTGCTGCTCTCTAATTGTTTGAAAAGATAGCATCGTATAAGTTGATGGATTCAGGAGGTCCTTTATCGTGAAGAGCTGTAGTTTTGACCATCTTTTATAAAATGACGGTTCGTGTCCTGGTGGAAATCTTGGGTTGTTCAAATACGTTGTCATAGGTGATTTAGCTGAAGTCAGCCTGTGTTTATGTCTGGTTTTCAGCCAAATGGAATATGTGAGTTTTGTTGTCGACAGAGCATTTGAAGGAATCCGAATGGATGGGGTGGTATCCCATATAAGAGAGTTTAAGTGGAATTCTTTTGCTATAAGACTTTCAATCTGGCCCCAGCTAGTGGACGGGGACTGCCCATTATTGATAGACCCACACTCTGGAGTGTTTCATCCAAACTGGTGGCTTAGCTTGGTTCTAGCTCAATGGTTGGCAGCCTGCAGAACTGCAGATGGAGCACTGCAAAGAAGTGTTCTGTGTTCTAGATCATATACATGCAAAATAATGTGCTTTTGAAGTTATTGCTATGATCTTTTAAAATGGGTATATTACAACACCTAATTTACATACATTGTAACTGATGCGCTGCCTATCCCAAAGAAATCATTATCATTCCCTTAGCATGCACATTGCATCTATGGTTCAGCAATTCTTCAATTTCTTCCATCCTCTTTGATTTTTCTGAGCCTGCTTTGATGAAAACTAGCAGTTCTGTTTATGAAGCTAATTAGCTTCATGTGTGGATTTGTCGCAGACATTTATATATCCATTTCATTCTAATGGCCCTTTAAGTAAGATAGAGTTTGTAGCTGGCAGTGATGTCGTCTTTTCAGACAATGGTATTTCTTTCAGAAGGAGGCGAAATACCAGCCAACTCAAGCTGTGCCAATTTGTTGCAGAATTTGTAGGTCGTTGCCCAACAAGCTCAGAGCAGGATTTCTACAATGTCCATATGAAGGTCTTCATGTTTTAAAGAGAAAAAAAAAATCACCTTAATGCAGGATTACAACTAAAAAGTCATTTAAATCACATTTTCCACAAATATCCTGCATTATAGGGGGGAAATCATTTTGCCCCATATTATATCAGAACCCCCCAAACAAACCCAATTGAATACTACTAGAATTTTCATAGCGTTAATTTCAAGGTGATTTTTATTAAATATCTGTTGGAGAATAGATGCTGGGATTTGTAGTTCAAAAGCAGCTAGAGATAAAGGGGCGAATGTAATTAAAGTCCAAAGAGAAAAACAATTTGCACCAATAAGAATAAAAATCCACATCTCGCAATGTAATATTGTTCCTTAAACTGTTATTGCATTACAAATTTTAATTGCGCATTGCGAAGTTTAATTGCGCACTCTTACGAAGTGCTTGAAGATGCTGTAATCTTTTGGAGCAAACAACGACTTTTTCAGTAAGAAGTTTTATTACATTTACTGCGCATTGGTGCAAACTATAAAAATCGCAAACGGTCTTACACTGTCGTAAGTGGCCGATAAACAGTTTCAGGGTTCGCAAAAGCTGTATTAAATTCTCGCAATTTGTTTGCGCAAAGGCATACATTTTAGCATTGCGAATATTTTTTCCATTACCGATTTTTATTACATTCCCCCCGATAGAGTCCTGATTTAGTTTTATGTTCCTGAGTGAAGAAGCCTTTGGAGCCTATACATCTGAAAGGTATGTGATATGAGTTGAAATACAATACAGTGTTGTACATCAGAGCAGGGATCCCCAGCATGTGGCGCTCTTGTTGTTGCTTAACAATAGGCAGGCTCAGATTTCTAATTTCTAATTATAGAAAAGAAAAAAGCAATGGCACTCACAGCATATTCAAGCAGGATAAACCTTGCGTATGTTTATTTGCACACGATGCAACGTTTCGGGGTGGTCCCCTTTGTCAATGCTTGACAAAGGGGACCACCCCGAAACGTTGCATCGTGTGCAAATAAACATACGCAAGGTTTATCCTGCTTGAATATGCTGTGAGTGCCATTGCTTTTTTCTTTTGTTGATTGAGGAGGGTGCCGATCCTTCCAAGCAACTGAGCACCTGGCGGAGCTTTTAAGGCCTGGGTGTGCGAGTTTTGCCATTATCTTCTAATTTCTAATTATAGGCCAGAGGGCCCTCGCATTTGCCCCTCCGTGCTCGTGCACATGCACAGGTTCCTGTTGGAGCACAGAGGAATTAGGCGCACATACAATTTAAAAAGCTGCTTCCAAAAAAAGTAGAATATGGCTGGGTGGCATGCTGTCCATAAAATCTTGCTGCCCTCGGACCGCCCTTTGTGGCCTTCCCAAAAATCCAGGTTTGACAATTGGGGTTATTTATGATTATAAGCCAAGTGCAATTATGAGTGAAATGCAATGATTGATGCAAGATTTTCTCAGAGAATTCCAACTTGTTTGGAGAGATAAAGTGGAGATGTGTCTAATGCAATTGTGAACAATGTAATAAAATAAGTTCAATTGTGCTAGCGTTTTGTCAAGAATAGAGAAGGTCTGTTTGTTGTAATTTTTGGCATTTGATGTGCGATTGATGTGTTCGCCCTATTCTTTCCACTGCAGTGATTGATGCAGCCTGCTTGTGGGAACCCTGGTTCAGAGGTTGGGGCAGCTCCGGGTTCCCCTGACTGACAACTGTGATTTAGTTTGAGCGTAACTATACAGAAGTGCAAGTAGTGCCTTTTTAAAAAAGTACCATTAACGAATGTGAGTTGCTGCACTACAGCGACTGTCCTTGTAAATGCCCCTAACGCCACAAATCACTCACAAGACACTGGGTATCAGGGGTAGCTGCTAGCTGTAGTGCTATAGTGCTGGAGAGCTACAAGGTCTGGACACAATTCCTAAATGACAGCAAACTCTATGATCCAACCGGAATGTGAAAAAAACAGTGTAACACAGTGAATGGCAGAGTGTTTCCATAGATACATAACAATTAATGGCAGTGTACAGAAACCCAATCTATTGGCTTGTCACTGTGTTATGTGTTCAGTAAAAGGTCCTGTCAGTCCAATTTTGTATCAAAAAGCCTTTTTTATGTATGCAGTGTGTTTGTTTTTAGGAGAGAACAAGCTGCCACTTTTCCGCGCACAATACGTTCCTTCTGCTGACAATGGCACCTTGCAAATTCCCCACGGGGTTCTGTCTCTTGGGGAAAAAATTAAAAGATAAGTCTGACTGAGTTAAACCCCCCAGTTATCCTATCAACAATAGCTGCTGTGTGTTAACATGTCGATGACAACGTCTGCTGAATGTTTACAGCGTTAGAAATAACTGATCCGGCGTTAGCATTAGTGAAGTGAAACAAATTGGATGTAATATGCTGGAAAACAATAGCACCGCCTGATGAGATGTCAGCACACAGAGAATTGCAGGTTGATCTCAGACAAGATCCTCATTTTCCAGCGCCCGTGCTGACCCAGCAGGCATTTGATAATAAGCAGATTGTAAAATGAGGAATAAGAAATGGAGATTCTTGAGCGACGTGGGTTGCAGGCACAAATCTGGTTCTGAAATGATATCAAGGCGACATCCTCATTCTAAGAACAAACATTAAATATGGAGCATTTTTCCATATCCCACTGAATCAATCTCAGGCAATGTGACCTGTAGGGCATCTGTGGGCAAGAGCTTTGTTAAGGAAACATATTTAAATTAACATATAGGCCCCACCTTGTCTCTTTGTTGATACTGAACTCATATTGTTGCCCTTTTTTTTACTACAGCTTGATAAAGAAGTAGACTAGAAATGTTGTACATTGTGTTCTGGGGTTCTTTACCAGTCCTTTAACAGGGAAGATCTGTGCCCCTGAAGATGCTCCAGTATCTCCCCATCTTCGTTCTTGCTGATTCACTGCCACTGCACATGCTCTGTGCTGCTGTCACTTACTCAGCTTAGGAAACCACTCATCAGCCATGTAGTATCAGCTTCTACAAAAAGATGTTTATGCTTGATGGTTAATGACTAATAAACATGGATTTGCTGCGAAATTCTGCATTTCACCATCCAAAAAAAAAAAATCACTGGAACAAAAAAGTCACCACAAAAAAAAACGCCTATTGACTTTAATCCATTTTGGGTGAGAAATATCTTGAGAAAAAATGGCCATTGAATTTAATGCATTTGGACAAAAAGTTGGAGAGACAAAAAAGTCGCCAAGACGCAAAATTCACCGCAAGAAAAAAACACCTATTGACTTTAATGCATTTGGAATGAGAAAAAAAGTCAGGTGTGTAAAAGATTGTCATGAGTAAAAAACATTGACGCCTATTACTTCAATGCATTTCGCAAATTTTTCAGCAGTTTCACCAATTTTTTTTATTGTGAAGCAAAACGGGACAGATTCGCTTATCACTAATGCTGACCCTTTAGGCTGGTGCTGTAAGTTTGGATTATAAAATACAGCATCTAGTCATATTAACATTTAGGGTTTCGTTTGATGTAGCCAATCCATTTTTTTCAGGTTAATCTGAGGCTCGGTTGATACAGGAAATCACAATGTTTAACTTATCAAAGTAACAGCCAGATTTATAACATACAGATGGATCATATCTTGGTAGATTTATCAGGCAAGAGGACATAGGGGTCATGGATATCATATTCTAGTCATTTGATTCAGCAGTCAGCAGAGATTGGTGTCATGTTAAGAATAGGTTCATACGTTTGTGCCGCTTACTGGGGGGTGGAATATACCAAGTGTGTCGCATGGATACTCTGTTGTAGCCACAGATAACAGTAATACTGTAGCTGTTGAGCTTATTGAATATGTTCCTTCCATATAGATAAATGTTTATAGGAATAAGTGCAATTTTAAATTTAGGAACTTTGATGCCATTCTAAAGTATGATGTAGAAACTAAAGGGTAAATGCCAAGGAAAGCCTATTATACAGGGGCCATGTATGGCACTTCCTATGACTATTTTTCAGCCTGTGGTCCTCTTCTGTAAATTACACATCCAATAGCATTGCAATGCCATGCCTACAGGTCAGGTACTTGCTATCCTGAACCATGTGTATATGTGTTATAAAGTGTAGTGGTCAGTAATATACAGCATATGAGTATATTGAAAGCAGGCTATGTAATGTGTAGACATGAGGTACTGTCTATCTAGTACACATACCCTCTGCCCCCTCTGTTATACACTTCCTTTGTCCTTTAACCACCTGTCTCATGTAATGTAAGCTATCTGGCAAACTCAGGAGAAGTCTCCCCCTCCTCTTCTATTTTTTTCATTACAGCATCTTTTTATTTTAATATTTGTAAGGGGGCGGCATTAGCCTGGGGATCAGATGCTTTACAGAGTGGAAAAATATTGCTTTATAATAAAAGGAGGATATTGAATAAAGCCAACTTTAATACCCTGCCTAACAGAAAACCCTGATGAATGTAATTGCATTTTAAGCATCCTGATTAAATTTTTTGATCCCGTATTGCGTTTGTTTTGCCTGTGACTCTTTTATGAATTTATATAAATGTATATGTATTTTTTTTAAAAAAGGAAAGAAAAAAAAATGTCTGGAGATTAAAGGATTAGTCCAATGGTAAGAAGGGAATGGCAGCTGCTAAATATCCAAATTTGCACATTAGATTGGATAAGGTTGTTGTTGTATCTTTTAGGGTGTGAGAATAAATTGCATATACTTGGGTGTTTTGCTCTTCTGGAAAATATGCAGTACTAGCATTTCAATTCTGTTTTTTCCATAGTTGAGAAACACTGACATTTTCCCACAAAGAAGCATTAATATGAAGATACAGTACTTTCATGCTGTGTCTTGCTACCAGTTTAAGGTAGTGCCAAGCTAGTTGCGCATCTGACCCTCCTCTTATATAGATTAATCAGTAAATCAAAAAATCAATTTGTGTTTCTGACCAAACATCTCTCTTAATGCACCAGTTTGTATCAGGTCTAGTAAAGCTCATAAGCATCGGATGTTTGCTCACAAACACAAGAGCAGTTAGTGCTTCCTTCAGCTTGATTGCTGTTAGTTACTATCTGTTTAAACATCATGGGGCAAATTCACTAAGCGCCGAAGCGCCTAACGCTAGCGTCAATTCGCTAGCGTTGGTCATTTTCGTTACTTCACAAATTCACTAACGAACACTGGCGTAAATTGGCTAGTGTTACTTCGCACCCTTACGCCTGCCGAATTTTGCAAAGGACGTAACTACGCAAATTTACTAACGCACGCATTGTACTGAACGCTACCTTTTACGCTAGACTTCCTTCGCCGCCTCAGACCAGGCGAAGCGCAATAGAGTAGATAGGGATTGATTCAAAAAAAGTTCAAATTTTTTCTAAGTTCCAAAAAACTCTGGCGTTTTTTCTATATTATGGGTGATAGGCTGAAAAAGATCGAATTTTTTTGGGGGGCTCCCCTCCTTCCCCCCTACATTTCCTAACTCATGGCAACTTAACTATACAGTGGGCATATGTGTAGTGCAAAAAAAAAATTTTAGTTGATGTTTTGAAGGTTTCCCAGGCATTTGTAGTGCTGCTACGTATTCCTCCATTGAAATTTGAATTTGGCGCCGTATGCAAATTAACCATCGCTAGCGTAACTTCGCTTCGCTTAGTGAATCAATGCTAGCGCAACTTTGCAACCTTACGCTACCCCTGAGCGCAACTACGAATCTTAGTGAATTTGCCCCCATACCTCTTATAATATTACTCCCTATAATTCTCTATTTCTGGCAGCCAATCAAGAAAAAGCATCAGCATTATGTTTTATAGATATATACTTTACATATATATGTAATCTGGACTCTACCAAACCCAGGAGTTTTGCAGGATTTGTTTTTTTAGTAATAAACAAATTGGGTCTAAATAGTTTATGCAAGGCACTGTAAATTATATTTTATCTGCATATACCAATTGCAATATTTTATGAGCTGTCTGAAAAGAAATCACCAGTATTGATTAATATTGATATTGTATATGGAAATAATAGGCAGAAGCCCTGATTTATAGCATTAGAACACTTGGAATGTCAAGGATTGGTATAAGGTCTCAAAATTATGGGAATAGTATTTCATGCCAGCTGTAGTGTTATAAGCTTGCCATTACTGCTCGCATCTGTGATCAATGGGGTAATGCTGAAATGATGGACTCTTATTGCAATATAAAGATGTAAATGGTGGTTCAATTCCCATAAATAATCTTACAGTGCAATATTTCAATCCTGAAGTCCTGCAGTAGGAATTTATCAGTATTATTTGGCTTACAGGATTTTCATTATATCAGGATGAGCCAAGGTAGAAAATACATCGACTTTAGGATAGGATATCGTCCAAAAACCCAAAAATGTCTCTTCTGGAACATGCTGGTTGTATCAAAGGAAAAACATGTGCTGTTCTTTAGTTGATTTATTATGGGAGATCCTGAGGGGGGGTGGGTTTGATCAATAATAGCCCAACATATTTTGTCTCTGAGTGTTCCATGTTGAGATCTTGATGTTTAGCTTGATCTTTGGTAGTAGGTCCAAATGTTAGAAACCCATATCCATTTCCCATACCCATACCCATAGTTTGGATTATTTTTTGGCTCTATTTGGGCAAAAGCCTTGATTCTTGCACCTTTTGTTAAATTTGTATAAGGGGAGTGTCCTCCATTAATTGCTGTTTTCTGACCACATCAGTATTATCAACTACAAAGTTAGGTGCAACTGACCATAGACATAGGCTGGAAGTGTAATTCAGTTCAAGTGCAATTCATGCACAAGTGTATGCTATGGACCCGTGGGGTGTTTTTCATCCTCATGTGTATCTTCTAGAGACTATGGGCCCCATGTTAATCTTTAGACTAAAAAGGGGAACAGGACTATATAACATGCAGAAAGTCTGCTTTAGTGTCACCACACCCAGGGCAAAGATCATTTTAATTCCTACCTGTTGAGCTTGGGAGGCATTATATAAAGTTGATGCTACCCTAACTGAATAGTTTAGCATTATATCAGCATAGACTCTAGACAGCATCTTAGTACAAGTTGGCAAATATAAGGTATCCTCCAAGTTGGTAACGGTTATACTGGGAGACAGAGTGGTAAACTGTGTCTGGAAGGTGTTTCTGAGTGGAAGGAATCTAAAGTATCAGGGCCCTTGACTACTTGGTTTGCAGGTTTTGATGTGAGGGAAAGCTTGCATTGAGGCTTAGGTCTGCAAGTTTCTTTTGCCATGTTTGAGCCATATCCAGAATACAAGGAAACTATGAAAGTGTAGAAGAAGTGAATTGCCCACACAGGCAAATATGGCGAGAGGAGGGATGGCACTTGCAAGGATGAATGTTTAATCATGATAAAATTGTTATTAACAAAATGCTTATTATCTCCTTCTGCTTTCTAGTGCATACAAACCTATTATTATCAACAAATTTGCCTCTCTGATTAATGGTTGGAAATGCCATTGAAGCTATTGTAAGTTGCAGTGATAAAGAAATTAAGTTTCCAAAACTCTATGACCAATAAACACAGAAAGATATAGTTAATTGAAAGATTGTGCTTAAACACAATTTTGAGTGCCATGGATTGTAGACAACCCATTACCCTTTTAGATTAATTCATGCGCTGCTAGGAGTAAAGTGTCTCAAATAATATTTTCAAATGCTGGCAATTATATTAGATTGTAATTGAAATATCTGTTGGGGGTAGAGGGTTGTAACCCAGAGTTTTTCAGATTTTCTCATTCAAGCTCCCTTTGCTTTTCAAAGATTGCTACAAAAATGATCTTCAAATGCTGGCAAATATATTAGATTGTAATTTAAATATGTGTTGGGGTAGATGGTTATAACCCAGAGTTTTCCAGATTTTCTCAATCAAGCTCCCTTTGCTTTTCAAAGATTGCTACAAAAAAATATATATAGAACGATAATCACCCAACAGTAGTTACCAAGAGCACCCACAAAGACATCATGTAAGCATTATTTGGCATCTTACCCTAACTACCCTTAGATTTGACTCATCAGTTATTTTAAGCTTCCATGGGGTTGAGGGCAGCCCCACAGTTATAGACATTAAATGGTATGTAAACATTTGAGCTCTCTTTCTAGACTTTAGAAGTTGTTTTTTTTATCTACTTAATTCTCCCTATGTGTTTAAGATTGAGATTGTGAGTTAAGGGCTATTAGCACCCCCTTTATTGTGCTTTCTAGAATGTAGCAGTGGTTACCATGGCAGGCACTTATGCTGTACTGTAACAATGAACCAGCACAAATATGTTTCAATTGGATGATGTGTAATGAGATTTTCTTGTATTTGTTTACAGATTCCCAGGTTTACGAAAGTGGACAGGCTACACTGAGCTATTTAGTTTAACAAAGAGAGATAGGCAGTCTTAGTGTCTTTAAACAAATTACGTGATATTTCCAAAAGATAATTTGAAACTTAGTGTCTGGCTACAAATGGCTGCCACACATCATAATTAATACATTTCAACATCCATGCCTTTATTTAGCTGAATGCAAAGTCATGAGCGTTCAAAATAACTTCAAAGCATCCTTTAATATTTGAGCTTAGGAAATGTTATATAGGACAGAGCTGTAAAATGGAAACTACGCTTGCATCCAAGTTGTTATAGATTCAGTCACTAAGCTTAATGAGGAATTGATATTGCCTTACAAAAATGATTGAGATAAAAGGGACAGTGTCGGTTATGCACTTCTCTGTACTTTACTCTGCAGAGTAAATTAAGCTTTAGTGGAAATTATTATCATGTTTATTTATGTTCAAATATTTTTGAAAGTGAAAAAAGTTTTTTTTTTGGTAGTTGTCGCAATGGATTAAAATCCTTCTGGCGAAAAACAGCAGGCTTGTATGCTATGATTGATATTTCCAAAGCTAAAGTTTTGCCCTTATATGATTCCTCCTAGAGAGATTAATATTCATTTCAGGACTGTAGTGGGTCTGGGTGCACACAAGCTTCGTGAATGTCCTGTGGTGGACTCACAGGTGTGTGTATAAGTCTAGACAAGGAGGAGTTTTCTCTTTGGCTCCCTCAACTGGTTCACAGCGGGAAGCAGTCCCATTGAACTTTGGAATATTTTAGGGCAAATATTCCCATAGAATTCCCATGAAATATGATTTACAGTTGTAAATGTGACACACACAATGATACTCCTTGGCTTTAGGAGTTCCCATGATGAGGGTTGAAATGTATACACAAAGTGGGGGATGTCAGTAGGAATAGGAATTAGTAATCTCTAGTATGGTTACCCTGAACAACACTCATTTGTTAAATAAATAAATAAATAAATAAGAATAAGATTTTATATGGCTTACTGCTTTCACCAATATATATAGTGAGGGTATATGATGAGAACCTACTGTGATTTATTATAATGAGGGTACATTATGGGACTGTTTATCTTGTGTAACTATCCTTCTCTTTAAGTCTTAGGTGTAATGCATGTATGGTGCATGATTATTACTATTCATCATTTATATAGTGCTGACACATGTGCTTAATTTGGAGGCAGGAAGAAGACAGTGGCACAAACACAAACATACAGAAGTGCAAGGGTACAAGGAGCACCTTTTGATGCCTTTAATGAATGAGATTGTCACACTACTGACTATGGCCAGTTTAGTGCCCACCTACAACTGGATGTATTTTTTTCTAAAGCCCAAGTGGTTAGCATAATGTCCGTCTTCACACCATCATTAAAATGAATTCTTAATTTGCAACTGAAAAGCTTGTGCAACTATTTATTATGAATATGTTCCTCAGCGCTGTACTGTATTTCAGTTATGTACTTCAAATACTTAAAGGGCTTAAAGAATGAATTTTCTAAACAGCAGTCCTGTCATGCTTTATGACTGAGACTCGAGTAATTTTTATAACAATGCATGAGTCAGGAATGTGTCATTGCAAGATGAATGATTGTTAATATGAAAAACACAGTAGGGGATCATTTATCATATCCCATTTGTGTGCAGCAGTTTTTGTGACATTGCAAAGTTTTTTATTGGCAGCTCAATTTGTGGCCCTGCCAGACATGTCAGGAACCGTTTGATTGCATATTTTATTTGGTGTTAACCTACAGCCAGGGCAGATATGTACTTAGGGTTTCTAATAAAGAATAATGCAGTGTACACTTTCACCTCCAGTTTTACCCTTTATGCCGCTCACCTGAGTTTTAGAAAAAATCAATATACAATTAAATATGGTGTAACAGCTTTAAAAATTGAAAATATTAGGGGTAATTTTACTATACATTAGCACAAATACTGAAGAGCTAAGATGTGCAAAATTGTTCCGGTGTGGAAGTAAGGACATTACATACTTTGTATACCTTGCATGGTTTAAGTGTGCCATTGATTCATCTCACTAAAAGTAAAAGTAAAGTTCCCAACACCTAAATTGTCATAATTTCCTAGAATATTCTTGTGTTATTCTTGAATTATACAAAGGAACGGTGGCAGGTTTATGGTATCTCTCTAAACATCAGATGAGAAAATTTGGCTAAGGCCACACTAGGCGATAGCGCCGCGATTTGACTCGCGGCGACTTTTCGCCGCGACTTTTAAGCCCCAATCGCTGGGGAAACTTTTGCGCTGGCGTCTATGGGGAATCGCGAAAAATCGCCAGCGTAAAAACACACGCGGCGATCTTTTCTCTACTGTTGCTCGAAATCTCTTAGAAGGATTAGAAAGAAATGAATGTGAGATTTTACAGATGTTCGAAAGTGACAATATTTTGTTAAACCAGATACAGAAAATGGTAGTTAGAAGAGTTACATAGTTACATAGTTAAATTGGGTTGAAAAAAGACAAAGTCCATCAAGTTCAACCCCTCCAAATGAAAACCCAGCATCCCTACACACACCCCTCCCTACTTTTAATTAAAATTCTATATACCCATACCTATATTAACTATAGAGTTTAGTATCACAATAGCCTTTAATATTATGTCTGTCCAAAAAATCATCCAAGCCATTCTTAAAGGCATTAACTGAATCAGCCATCACAACATCACCCGGCAGTGCATTCCACAACCTCACTGTCCTGACTGTGAAGAACCCTCTACGTTGCTTCAAATGAAAGTTCTTTTCTTCTAGTCTAAAGGGGTGGCCTCTGGTACGGTGATCCACTTTATGGGTAAAAAGGTCCCCTGCCATTTGTCTATAATGTCCTCTAATGTACTTGTAAAGTGTAATCATGTCCCCTCGCAAGCGCCTTTTTTCCAGAGAAAACAACCCCAACCTTGACAGTCTACCCTCATAATTTAAGTCTTCCGTCCCTCTAACCAATTTAGTTGCACGTCTCTGCACTCTCTCCAGCTCATTTATATCCCTCTTAAGGACTGGAGTCCAAAACTGAACTGCATACTCCAGATGAGGCCTTACCAGGGACCTATAAAGAGGCATAATTATGTTTTCATCCCTTGAGTTAATGCCCTTTTTTATGCAAGACAGAACTTTATTTGCTTTAGTAGCCACAGAATGACACTGCCCAGAATTAGACAACGTGTTATCTACAAAGACCCCTAGATCCTTTTCATTTAAGGAAACTCCCAACACATTGCCATTTAGTGTATAACTTGCATTTATATTATTTTTGCCAAAGTGCATAACCTTGCATTTATCAACATTGAACCTCATTTTCCAGTTTGCTGCCCAGTTTTCCAGTTTAGACAGATCACTTTGCAAAGTGGCAGCATCCTGCATGGAACCTATAGTTCTGCACAATTTAGTATCATCTGCAAAAATAGAAACAGTACTTTCAATGCCCACCTCCAGGTCATTAATAAACAAGTTGAAAAGCAAGGGACCTAGTACAGAGCCCTGCGGTACTCCACTAACAACACTGGTCCAATTAGAAAATGTTCCATTTACCACCACTCTTTGTAGTCTATCTTTTAGCCAGTTCGCTATCCAGGTACAAATACTATGTTCCAGGCCAACATTCCTTAATTTAACCAGTAACCTTTTGTGTGGCACTGTATCAAATGCTTTAGCAAAGTCTAAGTAAATCACATCCACTGCCATCCCAGAATCGAGGTCTCTACTTACATTCTCGTAAAAAGAAATTAAGTTAGTCTGGCAAGATCTATTACGCATAAAACCATGCTGGCACAAACTCATAGTATTATGATTTGCTATGAAGTCCAGTATCTTATCCTTTATTAACCCTTCGAAAAGCTTTCCTAATACTGACGTCAGACTAACTGGCCTATAGTTTTGAGGCTGAGAACGGGATCCTTTTTTGAATAGAGGCACCACATTAGCAATTCGCCAGTCTCTTGGTACAATACCAGATCTCAATGAATCCTGAAAAATTAAGTAAAGAGGTTTGGCAATCACAGAGCTAAGCTCGCTAATTACCCTGGGATGAATACCATCTGGCCCTGGACCTTTGTTAATCTTAACCTGTTCAAGTCTCTTTTGAATTTCTTCTTGTGTGAACCATGCATCATTAGTTGTATTACTAGAATTGGGAGTGTTAAGAAGGAAACCTTCACTTACTGGTTCTTCATTTGTGTAAACAGATGAAAAATACGAGTTCAGAATCTGCGCTTTTATTTTGTTTTCATCAACCAGCTGATCCCCCTCTGATAGTAAGGGTCCCACCCCTTCCTGCTTCATTTTTTTACTATTGACATATTTAAAAAATAATTTGGGATTTTTTTTACTGCTTGCTGCAATATCCTTTTCTATAGCAATTTTAGCTTGCCTTATAGCTTCTTTGCATGATTTATTGGCCTCCTTGTACCTTATAAATGTTTCGGCTGTACCAGCTAACTTGAAAGCCTTAAAAGCACGTCTTTTCTTACCCACCTCAACACCAACGCTTCTATTGAACCAAAAAGGTTTTGCTTTGCAACGACGTTCCTTGCTTACAAGTGGAATATACTGACAAGTATATTTATTAAGCAGCATTTTAAAGACTTCCCATTTTTGTTCTGTGTTTAACCCTGTGAAAAGCATTTCCCACTTAATATGTTGCAGAGATGCCCTTATACTGTCAAAGTTTGCACGTCTGAAATTTAGTGTTTTAGTTACTCCCTTATAGAATTGCTTCTGCAACAGAATCTCAAAGGAGACCATGTTATGATCACTATTCCCGAGTGTGTCGGTTTCAGCACCATGGACAGGGCCTTATTATTTCCAAGGAAACAAATGTATGAAGGTAGTACAGCAGCTTAAGGTACTGTAGTTAGGGGCACAAGGTACATAAGGTACAATTCAGCAATATTATTCCCTATTTGGAGTAATATGCACCATAACTGCACTTGAAATATGCCCAATACAGCTGAATAGATATTATTGTTGTCCTGCACAATAAATTTTTGAGTAAGCAGTCCTTCTCAAAGGTGGTACTTGGTATTAACTTAGCAGATATGTTTTCCTTGGAGACAATGCCTCCCCTGGATGTTAGTGTGAGGCAACATAATTCCTACACCAAACATGAAAGAATACACAATTCCCAGTCTCCCATCAATGTCTCCAGTATCAGGCACAATTATCACAATCACCTTGCTTCTAAGTCACTGTTCTCAGTGAAAAAAGTATCATATTTTGGACACCCAGACTAAATTAGGGCACCACAAAGTGTATCTACTGCAAAGCGTAGTTAAGCACTTAGAGCACAGGACACATCACCAAGGACAAAACATGATTAAAAACATCCTAGTTTGCTGACTAGTCACCAATAACATACTGTGACTGTACCTTCCAGAGTGCAAAAGGATGAAGAATGAAGTGCCAGAAAAGTCAGATAGCACAATAAAGAAAGAATAAAGCAATATAAATATTCATGTGTTCAACAGCAAACCTGCCCCTTTAAAACAGGTGCAGAAGTTAAGAACATGGCATCTCTGGGATAGATAGAATAGTGAAATTGATTCTGTGGATGAATAAACAGTTGGAAATGGGCCATTCGGAGGGTTGACATGGAGGAGGGATTAAGGTCTCTGCATCGGCTGATTTCTAAAATACACTAAGCAAATGGTATTACTGTTTACAGTGAGCAATGAGCAAATACAAAGCAGAGGAGCTGCTAACACTGATATGAGCAGCTATTCGCCTTTTATTCAGTCCAGTTCAACCTTGCAGTTAACCCTTTTTACCACCACACCTACCCCTTACGTGAAGCAGTCGGGTCCTGCACATGGTGCTATGAATCTGCAAAGGCAGCTCCAAACTTTCCCCAGTCAGCTGTGAAGCACAGGTTAACCTAAAGCACTGCAAGCTTTGCGTTGCCTCCCAGTTGTGGGTACAGCCAGTACATTGGCACTACAAACAAAACAGTTTAGGTACAACTGCATGATGTATGGTGTTATATATTGCACCAATGTGGGGTGTTTTTGTTGTTATCCGCTGGGCCTGAAATGGTAAAAAAGGACCATAATCTCCTCTGTTTGTCCACAGCCAAGATAAACACATACACCTTCAAGTTTCAGACATACAAACTGAAATTTTGATTTAAAATAATCCCGGATATAAAACAAAAAAAAAAAAGAAACTATTTTGCCCAAAGCTTTTCTATCCTGCTCTGCTCATAGGCAATAGACTCTGTTGACAGACTAGAGAGGCAACATATTAAAGACACATCTAATAGTAAAAAATTAGTGAATGCTATGTAATGTCTACATGTGCCCATTTTGTAGCCCATAGATGTTGACCAATGACAACCTCCACATTTAAAATAGAAGTTTAATGAATAACATGGTTTCATATGGAAGAGCACTTCACACGCCACTGAACCTGAAAGCTAAACATGCATCTAGTTGGCCTACTTTGCATTCATATCAGTTTCCAGCTAGGGAAAAGCCATGCACCTAATGACAATGACACTGCTAGACCAGGGATGGATACCCTGCAACAGCTTGGTGGGTGACTTGGCCATGCTCATTGCTGTATTTACTAGTGATAATGTCCTGATCCATAAGTGCACTTGCAGGATCCTTATGAATGTATGAAGACAGTACAGCAGCTTATGGTGCTTAAGTTGGGGGCCCAGAATACAGTGTCAAGTGCCATTTAGGTGAATAGAGGGGGCAATCATAAGTGTTTTTCTCCCTGTTGAACTGGAAATTCCATGGTAATGTGCTGATTTCTTCAGTGGAATTGTCAGTCAACCGATCTACTAACATGCCCCCCATCCCAGCATGCCTAATTCTTTGCTTATTCCTACAGCCATAACCAGGTCCTAACCCAAGCTAGGTAGATTGAAAAGAGCCATGTTAAGTGGCTCAGGCACCTCTGTAATCCTGAATTTATGAAACAGGTTTGTAGCTTAGGTTGATAGCGGAGCATATCTATGTATGTAAATGCAAGCTATATAGATAAATGATAAAGATAATCTTTGCAGATAAAAACATAAGATATGCATAGCCGCTTAAGACAGCATTTTAATTTTTGTTCACCCTTAAGACATTGCTAATACACTGTTTATTCTCTTCTGCCGACAACCATTTCCTGACTCTAAAAGGATAATTATCCCTGTAGGTGAATCTCTTCCACCCGAGGAGAGGAGAATAAACGGAATGTGTAATGAAGCAGGCTGTTTTATCATTAGAACAAGTCCTTCTGTTGGTCTGCTCATTGCTGGCACCCAGCGCTGCATTTGAAGTCTGACAGAGAGCTGCCACCCATGTATAATATGCTGTTAGTTACTGAAAGTTACTTATCAGTGTCTTTAGGGCAAGGATGTTGTTCTGTCTGGGGCCCTCCGGCTGTCAGCAATGTTTGGTACTGCAGGCGGGATTAATGTGCACCAGTAATTCTGACTTTTACAAACCGAATGCAAGATGAGATTCCTGGAGTCTCATTGTGTTGCACTTCATTTGCAGCTTCTTCCCAGTATTGTGATTTTTGGTTTATGTGTAGGTTTCCTCCAGGCCCTCTGGTTTTCTCCCATACTCCAAAAACATAAAATAAGGTAAATAAAAGTTATCAAGGTATGCATGTCAATATTATAGGGACCCTAGATTGTAATCTCCACTAAAACCGGGACTAATGTGAATAATGTATAATCTGTATAATAATCTGAGTACAGGAGAATATATTCACTTTGCAAACAATGCACTCCTTTACATTACAGTACATGCCTATTTAGCTTGCACAAAGATAATGGAACAGTAGTCATTCTATATTCACTTGTTTTCTTCTGGATATGCCCCTTTGTTCCTTGTAATCCAGTGCACACACATGCATACTCTGGATCTCCATTTAAGGGGTTATTCACCTTTAAATTAACTTTTAGTATGATGTAGAGAGTAATATTCTGAGACAATTCTATTTATTATTTGTGGTTTTTGAATAATTTAGCTCTCCAGTTTGCATTTTCAGCAATCTGGTTGCTAGGGTCCAAACTACCCTAGCAGCCATGCACTGATTTGAATGAGAGACAACCTCCAGTTCCAAGGGCACATATACCAAAAACCAAAGCTATTTTTTATTCAAAAATCATGTTAAAAGAGTAGGCATACAGACAACCTGGGATTCCACCTTACACGTTTCATACCCTCTGGTACATAATCATAGGCATCAATAATGCCTATGATTAAGTACCAGAGGGTATGAAATGTATAGTAGAATACCAGGTTGTCTGTATGCATATTCGTGTTATTTTGGAAATGCAATAAATGAGTTTAAACAGGCCCAGATTTCACCCCACCCCTGCATGTGAGCGTGCATGCACACACAGGTTCCCATCTGAGCACTGGGGATTAGGCACGCAGGTAGGGTTGCCACTTTTTAAAATATTCTTACCGGCCAGTGGGGGCAATGATACACCAGGAGGCGGTAAAGTGGTGGGATGATGACAGTAAGGGGTGGGGCGATGACATCACGAGACGTCCAGGGGAGTCTTTGGGAAGGATGAAGAGTAAGAGACTGGTAAGGTTTTACCAGATGAGTGGCATAAGGGAGTGGGGGCTTAAGGGGCAGATCAGGGGCTGGCCAGGGACTACACTTTGGGGTATTACAAATGTACAGGCAACTACATTGCTGGTAACCTTTTAATATTGGCCCTGGCCCTGACAGATGTTTTTCTGGCTAGGCCGGTTAAATACCAGCCTGTTGCAACCCTACACACAGAAGATATAAAGAGCTGTGTGTCTCCAGTTTTTCAGAAAAAAATTAGAATGCGGCTGGGTCCAAGCCTTTGTGGCCTTCCCACAAATCCAGGCCTGAGTTTAAGTAGACTAAAAAAAGTTGTATAGTCAACTGAGCAATTCTGAAAGATATACAAGTATGTGAATATCTTTATTTATATTGTGTTGCTTGTATAAACAGGGCTGTGCACTTTTACAATGCATTAATTGAACAAACAGGGGAAACAGTTGCAAAGATTAAGTGGTGTGTATAAGAGACACAGGAGGAAGAAGGGCCTTGCCTATTACAAGAGATACAGGAGCAGATTATACGACATGCCACGAGTCTCAAAGGCATTACGTTTTGGAAATGTATTATATCTTCACAGCTTAAATCTAGTTATTGGCCTAGTAGTATGCATTACCTCCAGATGATAAATGGAACTGAATTGTCCTAGTAATAATGGTAAATCAAACCTGTTCATAATTGAATAAAGCTGATCCAAAGGTGAAACTTGAATGATGGCAACCAGAGTGCTCATTACATAGTCGGGATCATTTTAAAGCTCTGCGTAATATGTTGGTGCTATATAGCAGTTACTTATAATGGTGAGGAGGCCAGAGGGCCCCCCAAATGCTGTTTTGGATTCCCCAAGGGACCCGCATAGTTTTGGAAACTCTCTTCTAATTTGAAAAAAAACCCTGCATTGGAATATATAGTAAAGCATTTATAATATGGTATATGTGCTAGCATTAAAGCCATTTGTTTGGACAGTTTTCTCAAGTTCATTTACTTTTCACTGGGTGGGGGCAAATGCAGGGAGTTGTACTTTTGCAACTGTTGGCAGATGACAGGTTGGATTATTAATGTGTTCCTAAACATTTGTTATTTTAAACATTCCCAGCAATTTGTGAGATTTCTTTATTGCAGCGAGTGATCCCCTGCATGAGGTCATTAATTGAGCTGTTCCAGATTTGCACAGCTATTAGATCGTAAGCTCATATTTACACATACTAAGTCCCAGTCCTGTGAAATGGCTTAGTCTGATGCACAGTAGCTGTTCCAAAGGCTTGGATGTGCCCAGCAAACCTTTCAGCTACTTTTTCCATTGCTTTGTTTTAGGCCTTGGAGACAGAAGCCCAGATGGCAGGAACATAGAGTGATTGTATCTCTCCTCATCCCACTGACACACTCAGTGAAGCTGTGCTGTAGATCTACCCCGGGGGGTTGCAGAACATGTATTGGCAGATGGCACAGGTGACAGGACCAACTTCATAATAATGGGGCAAAGCCTTAGTGGCACGGGGCTTCCTAATGTTTATAATTCATCTTTAGTTAGCTCTGCGAGTAAGCATTCATTACTGTTTACAGTCTGCTTGCAATCTAGAGGCTTTAACAGTATAAAGATAGTCTTGTCCAAAAGGAATTGATTTAAATTAGTTTTGCCTGAACCTTTAAAACATTTTACATCAGAATTCTCTTCTTATCTCTGAGGCTATAACTAGTATTTTGCCAGTTGGCACTGTACAGATGTAACATTGTCCGGTCAGCTCATTGGTATGCTGTACTGAACCTTGTTCCCCCATGGGTATGCTGTATAATTAGGGTTGCCACCTGGCCGGTATTTTACCTGCCTGGCGGGTAAAAGAGATGGTCGATCCCAATGTTATTAATAGGGAAAAATGATAATTATATAGGAAGGCCGGTATTTTCTTTTTCAGAAAAGGTGGCAACTCTATGTATAATGCCAGTCTATGGGTATGCAGTGTCTGGTCCCTCCCTCTATTGAGGTGTGGTACACTGTTGTGTTCTATTACACTATCACTCTATGGACATGCAGTGCCTTGTTATGCTCATATTTTATCATACAGTCACTCTGGCGTAATACCCAAGAGTATAATTGTATAACTCCATTGCTGAGCCATACTTTTTTACCTGTACCCTTTAACATTTATTATGCCATATCCCACTGTGTAAGCATGCAGTTTTTAAGCATTTAGTACAGTACCCTGACACCCTGTAGGCTTTCAGTACAGTGTCACTCTATGGCAGTGATCCCCAACCAGTAGCTCGTGAGCAACATGTTGCTCTCCAACCACTTGAATGTTGCTCCCATTGGCCTCAAAGCAGGTGCTTATTTTTGAATTCCAGGCTTGGAGGCAAGTTATAGTTGCATAAAAACCAGGTGTACTACCAAACAGAGCCTCAATGTAGGTTGACAATCCACATAGGGGCTACCAAATGGCCAATCAAAGCACTTATTTGGCACCCCGAGAACATTTTTCATGCTAGTGTTGCTCCCCAACTCCTTTTTCATCTGAATGTTGGGGATCCCTGCTCTATGGCAATGATCCTCAACCAGTGGCTCATGAGGAACCCCTTGGATTTTGCTCCCAGCGGTCTCAAAGCAGGAGCTTATTTTTAATTTTCTGGCAAGTTTTGCTTGCATAAAAACCAGGTGTACTGCCAAACAGACCCTACTGTAGGCTGTCAGTTTACATAGAGGCCACCAAATAGCCAATCACAGCACTTATTTGGCACCCCAGGAACTTTTTTTTCATGCTTGTGCGGTGCTGCTCCCCATTTGGATGTTGCTCAGGGGTAAAAAAAGGTTGGGGACCCTGCTGTATGAATATGCTTAACCTTGTCCATCTGGGATTCTGTAGTATTACTCTATCACTCTATCATGGGAATAGCTGTGTCATTGTTATGTCATTTTTTCTTACTTTTTGTGCATTAACTTGGCACATTGTGTGTGTGCTACCCTGTTGCTATTTTTGTGAGGGTTTCCCTGTTTGCATTGCCCTGTCACTTAGTTGGTATGCATTGCATTCCACTCTGCGAGTGTGCATTTTCTCACTGTTTGAGTTTGCAATTGTTTTCCACTGTTTGAGTGTACATTGACCAGTCACCCTGAATGTGTGCAGCCCTATGAGTGTGCACTGACTCATTACTCTCTGTGTGTGCACCCAGTCTGTTGGTCTCTATTATTCTGCCACCATGTGTGTTTATATTTCTTTATCAATTTGTGTGCGTACATTAATCTGTCTGTCTGTACCAGCCTGCCTTTAAATAGGTATGCATTTTCTGTAATGCTATGCTGTGCATTAAAATCTAGCTATATATGCATAAGCCTGGCCGATCTAGATATGAGCATTGCCCTTATACTGTATCATTGTACACTTTCATGTGAATTGATATATGTGTATCACCAATACAACTGAGAGTACGGACTATGTACATGCATTACCTTATCACCCTGTGCATTCATGGAGGTGCTTAGCTGTATATACGCTGCTTTTTTTCTGGCAAAATACATTACAGTTTGTAACTATGTCTATGTTTTGTTGCATATTTAATACAATATAACTTTTAGAGTAAGTGGGTTAAGCCGACTGCTGCATGTAGGCTACAGCCTCACTTAGAATCATTCCATAAGTAATGGGGCTGAATAGACTTTGATGTTATAGTTAAGAATTGATCTGCTATGAGGTACTAGCACAGCTAAGGTAAGATGTGTCACTGTCCAGCACAATTTGCAATCCACTCAGTGTTGTTGAGACGCGCTGCCTGTGCTTTGCACATTAAGAGGTTATATGCTGACTCCTACGACCTGTCTCCTTCTGTTGTCTGTATTAATGGAGCTCCCTATTAATATCAGGCTGACACTTGCTCTGTTGCAGTTCATTATTCTCGGTTCCATTTCATCCTTGGCAAGAGAGACAATGAAAGCAGCATTTCCATCTTCGCTGCAGGAATTAAGACACTACTGTTTACCTCAGTGTATTTTTTGTGCTCTCCCCTCCTAGGCAGGGGAACAATTCAAAGTAAGACTTTTTTTTGTGTGCGCCTTTTTCAAATAGGTTAGTCTAGGGACAACATCACAAATGGGCCTGCCTCTGTACCTTCAGATAAATCTGAGGTTCCATATTCCATCTGTTGCCTGTTTATAAACCAATAATGTGTAGCTTAACAGCATAAACATACAGTATATTCACACGCATTGTTAAATAAATCAGTTTCTCAACTGCAAAATAGGGACAAACTGAGAATAAATCGCATATCATTTCTAAAAATCTTATAACATATGACAGGTCCAAAAGATTGGATGAAGCCTTGGAATAGAGTTTAGGAGCTGAATCATAGAATCTATATACATTATACCAAGTCTTTATAACCTTATGTGTTCTTAATTGATTATAGTCTACCATGGTAGCATGGAATTATATGGATTATACAATGGATTATCGTATGAGCACTTTTACCATGAAAACTTTCTCAAGATTCTTTATGGACTGTATAATGCCATGAATTATGGGCATTTTAATGGAAGCCATGAACTATGGATTATTTATTGTATTGACTGGCACTAGGCCCTCACATTATGGACAGTGGCCTATTGGAATGGGGGCTAATTTATATTCTGTGGATTATTGCTTGAGGCCTTTTATTGTAGCACAATTGTGCTTTTTGTGTGCTCTTCCCATTGCTTGCTTTATGGGTCCATGATTGCTTACATGGTTAAGGAGACATGTTTATTTGAACATTACACAACTGTGAGGATGTAGGGATTTGTTTGAAGGGCTTGTTTGGTAAAAAAAATGCTTTCTCAATATATTCAATACTGATACCATATGAAGTTCACAGGCTTGTGAAATCCAGATGACTAATACATGGCTTCTTAGAAGATATGCACTTTGCTTATGTGCACACACGAGTTGTGAAGTATTGACATGCTGTACTGTATATGTGTATTTCTCAAGCCACTGGGACTGCAGGAATTTGTCGGCATTGCGCTCTGAAGAAAACTTCCCTGGATAATTTGTTTCTTTTAGATTTGTACCCCCAGGTGTTTTTTTTTTTTTCCCCAAGAGCTTTTAAAGTGAACATACTCTTTTTGTTGCTCAAATTCTACATTAAATTAGAGATTGATGAAACCAGGCTAAAAAAATGCATTTACTTACAGACACAGTGTGTAGTGTGTAATTTCTGGACACAAAACTGCATGTCCAGCATCGGCAGGACAGAGGCACTGCTGCTCAGGATCAGAAAATATACAGAAGTGCAAGTTTGGTTGGACTCAAGTGTGTGTCAATATGCAGACATTTGTATCCATTTTCGTGCAAACACACTTGCACTTGCAGTCCTAAATAACCCTTTAAAAGCACTGTTCCTGCACACAATATTTAAAGCAATCCAGTATTGTTCTTGCAAATGATAGTTAAAGCAAACCAGATATTTTTATTTTTACATCCAAGTTTCAATTTAAAAAGCTCAGAATCTTTCTACAGCATAATTTGTAAATAACCAGAACCATATAAACCCATACCATTTTAGATAGGAACAGAAAGAACATGATAATGTACATGCAGATGATCATTGATAAATAAACAGTCCAGAATGTACATGAATATGAGCCCTTTTGCTATGATCCTTTAAAAATCTAGGTTTATTGTATGCCTTCAGGCATGCTGTATCTGTAACTGATTTGGGAGCTAACATGGATGTGTAAATATCACTAAACCCAGATGTCATTGAAGATTTTTCTCCCGTTATGACTGCCTTTCAGCTAATGGACCACGTAATTCCTGCTTGAAATTGTCAGTCGGGTCAGAAGCTTCTTATACCTTGAAATGCGACTTCCGCTTGCATGGGCTTTGCAGCGTGGTCACTGAGCTGAAATACAGAAGGTTAAATTCCTCATTTTGATTATTACAGTGCATTGAGCTTCCTGTCCTCCCCTAATACAAGCCTGACATTTTATAGCACAACCTGGCTGCTCAGAGATCCACTGCACAAAAGGAAGGATGGGTTCAAAGGCTGACTAGTCAAGCATAGACTTCTGTGCTTCATAGGAGCAGCAGGTTATACTTGGTTAACTGTCAAAATGCTTCACCACTATGGTCCTTATTAACATTCATTCAGGAGAAACATTAACTCTACCTTGTAAAATGTAATTCCTGAACCAACAAGTATATTTTTTTTTAGTTGTAATATTGGTGTGTAGGCAGCCATCTCAGGTTATTTTGCCTGGTCATGTACTTTCAGAAAGAGCCAGTGCTGCACTATGGAACTGCTTTCTGACAGGTTAGTGTTCCTCCTACTCAATGTAACTGAATGGGGTTGCAGTGGGTCCTGGGTTTTTACTATTGAGTGCTGTTCTTATATCTACTAGGGAGCTGCTATCTGGTTACCTTCCCGTTGTTCTGCTGATGGGCTGCTGGGGGAGAAGGGAAGAGGATGATATCACTCCAACTTGCAGTGCAGCAGTAAAGAGTGGCTGAAATCACATGACTGGGGGTACCTAGGAAATTGGCAACATGTCTAGCCCCATTGCTCTTTTGAAAAACAGATTTCAGTGCAGAAGTCTACTGGAGAAACACAATTAACTGATGCATTTTGAAAAAAAGAAACATGTTTTCCCATGCCAGTACCCCTTTAAGTAGAGCCTTGGCTCCCAATTAAAAGTGCATTATGAAAGACATAAAGTAACTGTGAGAAGAGCAAGAGAATGCAGGTGTGAAAATAACCAATACTGGCACTAGGGCTGATGTGTAGGCAGTGACATTGAATTATTTTTCAATTGCACCAGCTAGACCTTTGGTCAATCAAAAGCTACACTTGTTTGATCTTTACAAGGGCCTAAATCAAGATCTATATTCAATATAAATGGAACATTATTGGTTGCAGGAGTCTGGCCTAGCCACCCGCTTCAATACCCTTGTCCTTCTTAGAGAACTAATGCACATTTACATAGAATACAGTCACTAGCATCTTATTTGATGTTGATAAGGTCAGGTTAGACAGATGGACACTTTTTGAATTTCTGATCACCTTTCTTAGAACGATTAGTCTGTAAATCCTAATCTAGAATGTGTTGTTTGCCAGATGATATATGAAGTATTTAAGGAATTCTCCTATTCTAAGCCTCTTTTCAATGGCCAAAGCTCAAGATCCTCAATCATATGTTTCCTGGAATCGGGCTGAGCAGTGTTTAGATTAATATTATAAGACTGCAAACCAGCTTATGAGCGATATGCTAAGCAATAAAAAGTAACCAGATTTCTTGCATTATTATTATTATTATTATTATTGATCTAAGGCAGCTTTAATTTACATTACACGGAAATTAATATGACTCTCTAGCAACTAGAATATTAATATGTCCTGATTAAAAATAAAATGGATTATAGAAATGGTCAGGGGTTTTAACTACTTGGTTTTGATATGCTGAATAATAAGCAGGCAACATATTAGTTGTATGCATTCAGAGTTAAAGGGGACGTTCAATCTCTGTTAATAGTCTTTTCTTTATATAATCAAAAAGTACCTTTCTAACATAAATCATCAGTTTATCTGTTATGTCTGCTTTTTTTCAGTGGCTCCCTTGTAGGTCTGTACCAAGTTATGAACACAGCTTTATTACCCCCTGCTGTCAGCAAAGCTGCCTTTTGTTTGGCTCTGTTGTTGGTAGATATTGGTCTAAACGACAATCTTTGCCCTAGTGGTAGTAGAGACAAATCCAGCAGGAAATCTTATTTTTGCTAATGTATGTGTGAGAATGTTTCTCCTACAAATAGTCTTTAAAGTGGGCACCCTCAGATAGAATGTTATTAATCCTGAGTCGGACTTGGGTTCAGGGTAAGTAAACAATGTACTTACAATCCATAGGGCCATGTACAACTGTCTGCCTTGTCTTTAACTTTTATATACTGTTTACCACTTTTTTGGCTTCTATAAAGCAGGACATTACCTTAAATCTCAGCTATGAGGTACCCTTTTGCATCTGGTTTTAAACATCAAAACAACCAACCCCCTAACTCTTTTGGAAAAGTGCCCCCAAGGCCCTCCTAAAACTTCATGATGCTTCCTTACAGAGGCAAACTGGAATATGATCTGGTCTACTTCAGATGCATGGTCCTTGTTGATTATTACAGTCAAGGAACTCAGGAGCAGATTTGACGTGGCCAAACTTTACAACCACCAACCCTACTCGACTGCTCTTTGTTTAAAGAAGAAGCTTGAAAACACTTTGGATAAATTAATTTTTGTCATAAAACATAGCAGCAGCTATTTATTTAACCCCTATATTAATGCACACAAAACCTGCCCCAAACCATTAAGTGTATCTACACAGAGGAAAGGCTACATTCCCCAGAATTCCCTTTCTTAAAACACTGTACTTTCTCAGGCAGCAGCCTGACTGAAACCAAGAGTAGGGATGTAGCGAACTGCCGACAACGCCGTTCGCGAACACCGGCAAAAAATGCGAACGTTCGCGAACACCCGCTAAAATCGTTCGATTCGAACGATCGAAGGATTTTAATCGTTCGATCGAAGGATTTTCATTCGAATTGAACGATCGAAGCCATTCGATCGAATGATTTTCATTCGATCGAATGCTTACAATCGTTCGAACGAATGGAAATCGTTCGATTTTTAGCGGTCGAACTAATTCGAATGGTCGAATGGTCGAACGCGAACTCAAAATGCGAACGTTCCCAAACGTTCGCGAACATTCAATGGACGCGAACGGTCGAAGTTCGCGCGAACTAGTCGCGGGCGAACAGTTCGCTACATCCCTAACCAAGAGGAATATGGATCCTGCTTTATAGAAGCCACAAGCAAAAAAAAAAAAAAAAAAAAGAGCTGCATATTAATAGGTATCAGGGACACTTTTTATTTAAGTTTTACAGGGCTGAAATGAAACTATTACTTATTAAATGGCCATTATACTTTCCCAATAATGTCATGTCTGCAGTGAAAGCATACAGGTAGGTCTTTAGTGGTTTGCTTTCCTTGTTGTCTGCATTCTCCAGATCCTCCAGCTTTCAGTAGAATGTAAGCCCTGACAGCAGGGTGAATTTTTGCAGTTCTACTATTTCTTTAGCTTTGGAGAGAGTGCAAGTCACTGTGTGTCAAAGGGGAGTGTCAAACAAGGAATTACTACATGAGACTACCTTAGAATGTGGTGCGACTCTGCATTTTCCTTTTCTTTTCAACATGCTTTAAAAGCTTTGCTGGCACAAATCGTCGTGTCTCATCTTAATAGAAACAAAACCAACAATTTGAATTAATAACTTATAATGAAGCCTGAAACTGAAGTGTGTGTATAAATGAGTGTGTCAAATCCTTGACATAAAAATGAATACAAAAACACAATGATCAAGCCTTGAAACCAACATTTTAAAAAATATTAAAAACATTGAATACATGTTGCATTCTCTTTATGAATGATGCTGCCAGCATAATGCCCACCCACATACAGAAATGGTTGTCTTTGGTCAAGATTTGTATGAGTAAACCATTTTCCTCACTCTGCACATCAATAAAAATGATTATAGCTGAGGATAGTGTTTCTCCCATATATATATATCAAAAGGTTAATTCACTTGCAGTTCAACTTATTGCTGTAAATGCTGTGTGGCTGCAACGAAAGCCTTATACCAAGAAGGTCTGAGAAGCTTTAGCACTATAGGAACATGGACAAATTGTGCACAAGACAGTAAATCTATGGTGAGTTAAATATGTGCTTTTTTTTCTTGTTACAGAGATCCTGAATGGAGGAGTATACCTTGGACAGAATAAGTTCCTTTGCTATGCTGATACTATCCACTGGCAAGATATTGTACGCACTCCGAATGCTACATTGGTCCCGATGGCCAGCAATGCAGAATGTAAGTTAACATCCACCGTAATTTATTAGTTGTTTTAGTTTTGTGAAGTAGAAGTCTAGACCACAGTTAATGATTTTAGAGGCAGTGTGCAAAAAACAAAAAAGTCTAGAATTTAATATTTTTTGCACTTGGCACATTGTCTTTCCTGTTCCGCCAGTCGCTGTATTCCTTTAAGGAGCACCGAAGTCTGCAGCTGTCTCAATGAATACAGTGCTGCCTGCATTCACCAATGTTGTATTCATAAGGGTTGGAAGGCACAGAGGCATTCCACCACCTTCCCCCACCCATCCATGACTTGTGTGTCATTCATGCAGTGCACACTTGCACCCCCTAGTGATCTTGCAGTTTTGCCCATGGAGTATAGCAAATACTTCCCACACAAACTATATATAATGATCAAATATATGGGCTTATTTACAACTGCAAATACAATGTGCAAAGGGTTTTTGGACCATGGTTTACCCACAATGCAGTGTTTTCTCCACATCTCCAGTATCATTGCATAGCATTACATTCACCACAATTGCATCAAAATGAACACTGCAGGTGTGTGTTCTGAAAAAGGGCATTTTTTTGTCCACAGTTTATCAGAGTGGGGATTGTGCCATTTCCAGTGCTCGCCCTTACTATGACATGGGGGCAAGTCTGCTGTGTCTATTGATGCAGTCTGCAGAATGAATTATTGGTGGCAGTAGCTCTAATGTCCCTCTGTGTCAATAGTCACAGTTGTAAATGATTCAAAGACAAGAGGGGTCAGACATACTGGCATAGATTGTTCTTATATTGTTCAGATGTTTTCTGTATACTTGACAATTGACTCCATCGTCCATTTATTTTTCTGTTTTCTCATTCCCTTTTTTCTACATTATTTAGCTTTTCACACTTGAGTCCTTGGTGTTCTTCATTCCTGTATTTCCTTTTTATCACCATATATTTTCTTCTTTGTCTTCCCAGTTAAAATGTTCTTATTTCCCCATTTTCTGATTTCCTCTGCTTATACTGAGGTGCATTTGTTGTGTCCTTTACAAGATATTGACATATATCTGCAATGTAAAGTTAGTATGTTCATTTATTTTCTCTACCATATCAGCTAGATCTGGCTAGACCAGTTTTAAAGCTCCCACCCTGCTTTGTCTATTAATTCTGGCACATTGGCTGGATTCCGCTTAGGAAAAGGAAATTGTCCATGGGGTATTAGGTATGAGGAGAGAGAACTGTGTGGTGTCATTGATTCAGAGGGACTTGAGAAAATGTAGTTGGTAGTCTGAAAAGCCTCAACAGCACATATACAGAATATAAAAACAGTGTCATGACCCTTGCCAGTAATTGGTTAAGTTGGTAAAGGGTGTTTCACTATTATGAAATATGAGCATAAATCACATTTGAAATGGTCAAGGACAGAGTTAATGTCCATGGTCAAAAGTTAAAAAGCAGAGAATATGAGAAGAGGCTCTTTATAATGAGTGTTATTAGTGTAATGAACATAGACTTAGAGAGACTGCATCATATATAAATATAGCTGAGGAAGGGGGTGGAGAAAAGATTGTTTTACTGATAAATTGAATAGAATATAGAGAACATTTTGCACAAATTGTTTTATTGCTTAAGATCGTATATTCCCTTAATATCAATGTCTCAAGTATTTAACTTGAAAAAGCTTTATTATCATAGCAATATGTTATGCAATCTTACATTCAGAATTCCACACGTCTCTCTTTCTCCAGCTGCCACTGCAACTTCTGATAAACAAATTCTAAAATAAGAACACGAATAATAGACATTTGCAGATTCAATTTTTTCTTGAAGTGTCGACAAGCACTTCTTTGGGGGAGTATTGGCCATTTTTACAGCTCTTGGCTCACAGTTTCATCTGTTGCAAATCTCAGCTTCAAGTAACTTGGGTTAAAAAAAGAGCACCAAAAGCCATAACATTTGCTATTAAGAGTAAACTATATAATTATGTCAGATAAACTGATTCATGGAAATATATATATATATATATATATATATATATATATTTTTTTTTTTTTTTTTAACAATATATTAGCTTTTAGAGCTTTACACACATTAGCTGTACAGCCCTATTCAAACCCTGCTTAATGCTAGTCCTATCTAGTGTAGTAGAACAGCCTCTTTACCAGCTCCATCCTAAAGATGTAGGAGATACCAATAATCATTTCCATCTTCTTCCTGCACCTACCTGTTATACAGAGACAGTGATATATAACTGTTATTGCTTAAATATGGCTGTGACAGAATAGTGACAGACATTTAAGACGTGACTGGAAAGACCCAAAAAGGGCCACACTAAGGACCACAATGTAATAGAGTACATTGCTGCTTTAGCAGATATAAACTGGCAAGTAAAGTGTACTAACAATGAAGGATTTCCCAGTATAAAGTCTGGAGTGACTGGATGTCTAACAGAAATGCCAGAACCCAACTTCCTGCTTTGCAGCTCTCTGATTGGTTACCATTCAGTAAACAATCAGTGAATTGAGGGGGGCCATATGGGTTATAACTGTTTGCATGCTGAGGATCAAAAGCAAAAGGAAAAACGCATTAAAAAAATTACATGGTGGTGAATTATCCCACCATTTTTTACAATACATAATAAATATACCCCTACACATGGTTGGACTGGGGGGCTCGCAGCATTATGCGGATCTGGGCCGGTGGGGCCCACAAGAGCTGGGGTCCTACCGGGTTTTTTTCCAGTGTCCAGTCGACCCTGCCCCTAAGAGTTAAAGAGCAAAGCAGGAAGTTGGGTTCTGGCTATTACATTAGACATCCGGTCACTCTAGCCTTTATAGATGGCATTTTTGGTTAACTAACTATATTAGAAACATTTTTTATTTTACACAGCCAATCTTTTTACCCAAGTTTTATTTATATATTGAACTGTTCCTTTAATATGCCTTAGCCATAAGTCTGTGTCTGGTTGGGGTTGCAGCCCCTCCAAGCTTTGTTGCAATGCCCCTGATCATAGAGCAGCACATCTAAGCTACTGTAAGGTACAACAATAGTAAACGTTTTGAAACAGAAGCATAAGCAGGTTTAATGGAAAGATAAGAGACTTTCTTTGGCTTACACAGCTAAATCAGCAGAGGTAATTAGGCCACAGGGCCTTTAGAGACAATCATGTCCCACAGCTGGCTGCCTCAGTATATGATTTCCTCACTCTAAGGTGCGTATAATTAGTGTCAATAAGCCAGGAGGACTCTTGTGGAGTGATATTCTTTTGCGGGTATTATTGTCCATATATGTTGACAATGACCCTCCTAGCTGGTTGATATTGCTAATAACATTGTTTAATGGCACTTATGTTCAGTTACTATTGCCTCTTTAGCAGAGTGTTTCTGCTGGTGCCTCGCAAACCTTTTGGTCCTTTGAGGCTCCGGCCCAATTTAACTAGATAGTAAAGTGATGTAGAAAGCTGCACTCATACAAAAGAAAACATAGCCCTGAGCATCTGCTTAATATTCTACATCATATGAGTGTCATCAATTAAATACTTTTCATTTGAATAAGAAGAAAATGAATTTCTTATTTTTCAAAATACAAAGGGCTATTACATTACATGTATGGCTGTCTCTGTGCAGTACAGTGCATAAAAGGCAGAGGCCCATACCATTTGTAAGTCTTTGGCATGGATTCTGGAGAATGATTAAATAAACCAGGCTATACAAGTTAATGATCCTTTAAAATAGTAATCGATTATAACAGATAATTAGACAATAGAACTCCAAACATGTTGATGTTTGATAATAAGAGAAGGTTAAGGGGGAACTCCGGCTTCCAAACCAAAATGTTATATAGAAAGCCACATAACACAGAAACCCTTAATATGCCCATCACAGTTCCGTTACTAATTAAAATCACGTTTGCAGGGAATTGTGGGGTTTGGAGGATGCAGGCTTAGGACGGCTGGCTGCTGATACAAAGTAACAGTAGTCAGCCAGCTCAGCAAAGTAGTCAGACAGATAAGCAGGAGAGCAGGGGGCTAAGGAATTGTTCCAAACCATTAAAAATCATGAAAAGTCTGCATATTTTTTAATTGATGCATTGATTAATTGATGTGTACAATATATATATATTATATATATATAAGTTGCTTGAAATTATGTTTACTTTTCAACCCTTTAAAGAATGAGATTCCTCTAAATAGTTTCATTTTTAAATTAGCAAGATTCTTGTCCAGCTAACAAGCAGGAACCCCACATCCTTGCTGATTGTCCACTTGGGCATTTTGCAATTGGTATAATAATAAAGCCACCGACAGCCTTGCCAGTGTGAGCTTGCAGTCTGTTGAAGTTTGAAGTGACCGTGGAAAAATGGCCATATGGCAGTAATGCATATCTTAGTGTAGGGAAATGTATTTACATCTGTGAGTTCTAGTAACCCATAGGAACCAATCAGTAAGTAGCATTTACTGGTCTACTGCTGTTTGCATGCAGAATATATACTAAGTGATTGATATAAGGCATTTATATATTTATATTATACCTGAGCAAATATTGCACCTGTTATTACAGTGATCACAACAGACTGTTGGTAGAAATAGAAAACTGGAAAGCTCTGGTCGCACAGTTGTTATTTTACTAATTACTATATACCATTGGCTGTTCACTGTAAGCTTCCTATGGCACCTTTTTTTCCAATGTCTACAAATTTGCAAACCTTTATCAAAACAATACAAACTTATTCTAGACCTGCCAAGTCTCTGTAGATAAAAAAAAGAGAAAAAAAAGGATGGGAAAGGATCTGTTTCCTATGCTGCAGAGAGCAGATAATAGATGCCGATGTGTAAGGTAGCTGCAGATGGCAAACATGCTGCAAGAAGGAGAATAAAACATGATATTAAGACTAATTTATTATCTGCAAATGCATGTCATATTATAGCAGGAACATTCTCGGCAAACTGTTCACTTGTCAAATGGATGTTTGCAGTTGAGCCCACAGCTTTTCAGATCCAATTAGTCACAGAAAAAGCAATCACAGGCGAGACACCGAACTTTACCATTTGTCTTGTCTTTGGAAGGTTGATGATGTTGTACATGGGGGATAATAGGGGATTCACAGCTAGAATATATCCACTGATTTGTCTGACATAAAGGCCTGATAATGTGAAAGGTCCCTTGTCTTCTCTTAACAACCGCTACCCGTTCATTCTTTGTGTCACTATCCTGGCTGCCTGGTGCAATGTATAATGATGTGCTGAGTGATTTACAATGTATTATTTAAGCTTTTTGCCAATATCTGGTGTTTGTAAATCAAAGAAACATAAAGTGTGACCGCAGAGGAGAACCGCTTGCCCTTCCACTCTGCTCTATTTAAATGTATTTTTATTACTCAGAGCCTTATTTTACAGGCACCTCCTTATATTTCTGCATATGCTATGCCTGTACACTTTATATTGTCTCTCTTCTTTTGCATATTCTGCTATCAGTCGCTGATTATACCAATCAATGTTTAATTAGGACATCTTGGTGGCACAGTAGGTAGCCTTGCTGGCTGAACCAGGGTTGAGTTTTGATGAGGGCACTACATCCATTGAGTTTGTGTGAGCTTTCTCCTCATCTCTAAAAACATGCAGACAGATTATTTGGTTACTGATCCTAATGTTTGTGAGCATGTAATTGGGGACATGAAATGGTTAAACCCACAGGGACAGGGACTGGTGGGAAGAATAAGCCATTTATTTGCTTCTTACAGATATTATTATAGAATATTTATAATTTCTAAACCATTTAGTATAATTTTCCACTAGGATTGCAGTAAGAGATGTATATGTCCATATACTCATTAGAGGCATAATGACTCTGGCCAATAGGTATATTATAGCTTCATTCCTTGATACCAGAGAACAGTTCACCCACTGATTAGTATAACCATCTCAACCCTGTCACTTCAATGAATTTGTACTTTAGATGTAGAGTACCACTACCCAATATTTTCATAGATTATCAAAATCATATGAAAAAGCTGTGTAGTGCTGTAGAACAATTTAAGGAATAGAGCAATCATCCCCAACTAGTGGCTCACCAACTCATTGGATGTTGCTCTCAGTGGCCTCAAAGCAGGTGCTTATTTTTTCAATTCCTGGCTTGAAGGCAAGATTTATATGATAAAAAACTGTGTGTTCTGCCAAATAGAGCAAATCCTATTTTATCAGATAAGTCAAGCAAAATTAACTTTAATTACACAATATAAATTATTTGTATCGTGTTTCCTTCAGTCTGGGAATTCATAATTATAGCAAGCAGGCAGGAGCCATTTTGTGGACACTGTTATTAAGGCAAGCCTTGCATCATCTCAGAATCTTGTTTGTGCACCAGAATGGGGGACCTGATGTCCATCCCCATGCCCTGGCTACACAATTAAATGGTGAAGAGACAGGGGGAATGTGGGGAGAGCAGTGACATCTAGGAAGAGCTGAATGGAAAGTGAAAGTAACTGTCTGCCTGCCTCTATGCCTACGGCATAGAGTAGCGGCAGACAATATTTGATTGACAGCTGAGATTTTTGAATGAGTTTACAGCTATGAATGATTTAATAAAAAATAGAAATCAGATTTCATGTTTAATTTGAAAAGGACTTTTATTATACAGATTTTTGTGTCTGGGTGACAGGTCCACTTTAATCTTAGTCTCCTCCTGTGGGAGCAATTTACTGTGCTTGGAACTCCCTTATGTGGTGTGCTTGGTATATGTTAAATTGGGGTTAAAAACTGACACTTAAGCATGCTGGCACTCAGCAAAGAACTTGGGACATGCAGTCTCCACTTGTGGCACTTTCCTGTACATTAGATTGAGTTGATTACTTTTCATTGCTCACTTTAAAGCAGGAGCCAGCCATTACAGCTGACATTCATCTGTTTCCCAGACTATCCCTTAGTGTGCTTCACTAAATACCTCTTAAGCTGGCCATAGACTCAAAGATCCGCTCGTTTGGCGACATCGCCAAACGAGCGGATCTTTCCCCGATATGCCACTAAGCGGCATGGCTATATCGGGGGTAATTCGAACGATTGAATTACGATGCGCCAAGGGGCTCCGACAGGTCGGTCGGTTAAAAATCAAACCTTCCCGATCGATATCGTGGCCAGATATCGATCGGGAAGACCCGTCGGAAGCCCCCATACATGGGCAGATAAGCTGTCAAATCGGTCCAAACAACCGATATCGGCAGCTTTATCTGCCCGTGTATGGCCTCCTTTAAACATGGTATGTTTAAGAGAAAATTGCAAACTCTAGCCTAATTTCTGTGCCCAAACAGGGGGAAAAAGGAAACCATGGCTACAGTATAAAGCTTAATATCTGCATTTTGGTGAACATCTTTGACAATTGTCTTTCTCTCAACTGCTCCTAGGTAGCACAGGTACCATAGGGTTAATTTCAACTTCCCTCTTGGAGGCAGGATGACCGAAAAAGCAGTACACTATTCTCTTCCCGATATTATCCCCTCCTACTTCAGTTTTTTGTCATCCTGCTCCCAAGGAGATAGGTAAATTTGTCATCTCCCCTTAATTTTCTCCCTAGGTTTGCGTGCTGGCTAGGGAGATTTTCAGTTAGAGGTATGCTGTTACACTTCCAAGGCATGTGCTTGATGACTTCTCCTTATTAGGTAGATTATGTAGCCCCATTTATTATACCCTAGCATTACTAGGTCACCTCATTATCTCAGACAAGCTGTCGCTTGACAAAGGGGATTCCTCAACTGACCATTCGCTTTCAGCCATCCCACTGAACCCCATTATTAAATACCTTAATGAAGCACGAGGAGACAGAAATGGAGTAAAATAGCATTTATTCACATTTTATCAAATAAATAGGACTTATCCCCAAGTCAATATTCAAAGCCAGAATTCCATAAGAGATTGCTACTATTCTCTGCTGTTCCTCAGTGAAGAATATAGATCAGCACTATGTCATTATATCCACCACTGAGTATTAGGCTGCCTCTACCTACAGAGAGGATGGCCCCAAACCTGCTACCAGCAGGAGCTGTATCTCCCACCATGAGAGAAGTTCAGCAGCCCGGCTCCTGCTTGCATACAGGGACAGTGGCAAGTGGCCACCCTTTTCCCATATCCGCCCCTCCCTCAACATGAGCTCTAAGTACCTTGTGGGCTCAGGCAAATCAAGCCTCGATGGCCCAGGTCTGCCGCGTGGCCACATAGTCCTACATACACACGTTCACCAAGTTTTACAATTTCAATATTTTTGCCCAGGTGGCTTTTGGCCGAAAGTGTTGCAATGAGTTGTTTAAATGTTTTCTCGTGCTCCATGTTACCATGTAATCCATGTTATCAGGCCTTTTTTGCTGACTCCTTCCTCATCTGTCTCCCACACTCTTGCTTGGGACATAACTCTTTGGTACCTGTAGCGCCTGGGGATGGTTGAGAAAAGGGGATTTGCTACTCACTGATAAATCCTTTTCTCGGAATACTGTCCAAGCAGCACAGGGAGTCCCATCCCTATCTTAATACTCTCTTACTGCTGCTCTCCTGCTTGGCAACTAAAACTGAAGTAGTAGGGGCTAATATATGGAGGAAGGAGGAACAGCTTTTTCAGTCATCCTGCTCCTGGAGGGAAGTCAAAATTAACCTTATGGTCAGGGGCACTGAGCCAATGAGGCTAGATGAGAAACTCACCTCAGGTGGTAGCACCCCACTGGCTACAAGGGGCGGGAAAAATGCAGCTCCTGGTATTTTAAGAGACTAATTTCCAATTTTCAAATTGAGAATTTGGTTCTTCTAGTGCAGTGAGTGCAATTGCACTTTTCTGTGCTAGCAACTTGGGCACCCCCGACCTTCCTGAACCCCCTTTAGTGCCAAAAATGGTGCGAGGAAGTGGCATCCACAAGCTGCCTCAGACGGCAAAGGGGCTAGAATCGCCCCTGCCTATGGTACCTGTGCTGCCTGAACGGTACTCCAAGAAAATAATTTATTGGTGAGTAGAAAATCCCCTTATGTCCATAATCATAAACTATTAAGTGGAGGCAGCCTGCAAGTCTGTAGACTCTATTAGAATTTCGATAGTGCAGGTGTTTCAAGTTTATCTAATATGTTCTGTCTTTGCCGGGAATATATTTTATTTTTTGCAGACTTTTGTTGCCCTTTAATGACCCAGTAGAGGGATTGTGCAAACAATATACTTTAACTCTTATAGCTAAATCTCCCTTAGCGTGAAAACCTTGATTCCTCCTAAGCCTAGCAGAAGCCACTCCAATGCTCTTGGTTAAGGGCTTAACTGTAACTGTATATTGACCAGAGATTCTTGTCTCCATTCCCAGAGCTGTGGATATGGGGAAAACGGTTGTTGTGATCCTTCATATTGGCACATATTAAGAGCTATACAGATTTTTCTTGTGTGTAGAAAGAGTACATGAATATTTTTTAGCTTTTTAGGGCTATTCCACATTTCATTTTGGAGACCAAACCCTGAGTGCATGCTGCAGATTAATATTTATTATCATTATTTATTAATTTAGCTCTATTAAGTTAGCCTTTTACAATAAAAGTATAAGAAACTGAGGACTTATAGCAAACAAATAAACAATAGTTACTCACATTTTCAATTATTAGGGTTTGTACTGACCATCATTTTGCCTGTTGTTATAAAAAATATGTATGGCTTTTGTTATTGATTGAATTGGGTCTACAGGGAGCAAGTGGCGATTTGGATGATACTTCAGTAGCCAATCTCCTTTATCCCATTCACTGTGTGCATGCAAGCTGGGTTATGGATCTGACTTAATAACAGGACACTAGGCAAATTTGATGTAGTGCAGTAACCCATGTCAACTAATCAAAAGATTGCTTTCAATCCTATACCTGCCTAAGACTTAACAAAGTGGGTTTCTGTGGGTTACTGTCTAGGTTCAAATTTGCCGGTAAATGAGCCCTAGTGCCTGTTCTAATAAAGTAATGGTTCTAGATAAGGGGCTATAGGTACTTCTCTGCACACAGTTCTTGAAGTGAGGTTATATTATTGTGATTAGTACAGAGATCTACAGCATGTGCCTTGAGTGCTGTCCACCCACCCACATGCACTTTCTCCCCCAGGGTATTTTAAAAGTTCCCTTCTCTAATTTTCTAATGCTCTTCCTGTGTTTGCTCTGCAGTGAGGGGCTAGCACTCCTCATAACATACAGACTGATTCAGTTGATGGATACATTAATACTATCTTTTTCCGTATTATCCCATTCCTCTTGTATTATTCATGTGAGTTCACTTGTTGACCTTAATGTACAATAAATACATTGAAATCTGATTTGATATATTATGTGGATTTATTTTGCAATGGGAATGCATGGTATTTCTACTTTGTTTCTATTCTTCTTGGGTTTTGTTTGCAGTCTAACAACCATATTATTGTGTTAAATGAAGATTATTTTCTGCTAAAAAGCTTATAAATTGTATTCTATTTATAACAAAATCTTGGAAATGAATATCACATCTCTTTAGGCTTTACTGGAAAGGACCTGTCACTGTCCATTGTGTCCTTTGAAGAGCGCTTGGGTAAAACATTTATGCAGAGAGTTATTTTATTGACCTTGAAAATATTTTAGTTGTAGGTATATTTTCTAAAGGTAATGATAATGCAAACCTTTGGAAAAATGTATGTAAAATTGCTTAGTGGGCTCTTCTGAAAACTTTTTCAAATTATATTAATCATTTTAAATGTGGGTTTCAAGAAATTATCACTTGTTACACTGCTTATGTATTGAATTTAAATGTACATCTCCACCTGCTGGTCATTTTGGAAGACTGGAAAATCTAATGAAGAAAGTCTTGTGATGTTGCTTGGCACCTGAGCCCTGGCAAGTTTTTATGTTCTCTTGTATATACATGGGAACATCATAAGAAAGAACTTGCATTTAAGGTGAACACAGCCCTTCTTCCTGCTGGTCTCTCTGTATTCATAAGGAGAAGGCTTGGGGTGAGAAGTGTAGATGTCCCCCATCCTGCTCTGTACCTGCCCTCTAACTTGTGTGTCTTTCAAACGCGCAAATTAGGTAGAGCTGAATTATACATATATATACTAAAAAGCCCTATCCTTAATGTCTGCAATAGGACAATTCTGTCTTGCACCTCCCAATGCTGCGCTCTGCACCTTCCTCTAAATTAAACAAGTGCTTAGTGAATAAGAGCTAAGGGGTTTGATTTTGCTCACCTTAGAGTTTTGCATTTGTAAAGACCCATTTGTAGCATTTTCATTTGTAGCTATTCAATTATCAATTAGATGCAGAGAACAAAGTTGCTGCACTGTTACATGGACGTTATATCTAGCAACTAAATTGCCCTGCTCCCAACAGACTTAAATTTAGTTTTTAGCACACTAACATCCATACTTTGCTCTTGCCCATATGCCTGCCATCAACTGGGTCTGCTGTAGGTGGTTTAGTCAATTTTTCACCCAGGGGGATATACAACAACAACATTTTACATTTAATTAATTTTTCATGTAGTAAGAACGGGGGCTCTGGCTGGGAACATCTTGGGCCCTTCTGCTTTCATGAAAATAAGGGAATATCTAGTGGCTTTTACAAAGGGCCTGCTGTGCAAGTAATGCGTCTGTGGGTCCATATCAAACTAATTTTATTGGACCCAAAGATTTCTGATGGTGACCATGGTCATGCACCAGGCCCTGTAACTGACTATAGGACTGTCTGTGCAGATAATGAAGAGCAGAGATCACATCTAATATGTAAGGTAGTTTGCTCAGAAACACTCATAGCGCCAACAGTGGGTGAAACCCACTTGCTCCTGCATGCCAATAAAATGGTTGCACAATGACACAGACAGATATCCAGCTCTAAACCTGCAGCTTTATGCTTTTATAGGGTTTATATATATATTATGAACTAAGTGAGAAAGGAAACAGGATCTGAACAAAGGTTAGCACTTCCAAAGAAACAAGTGGAACTGTTGCTTGTGCTCTAAAATAAATCCTCAGTCACGAAGCAGGAACTATTATAAACAGCTAACAGCAGAAGCTGACTTGTGAGATTGAACCCCATGAATAACTAAACTATTAGGAAAAAAGCAGAAAAACCCAGCCACTTACAAAATTACAAAGTAACAGCAATAATGCTTGTGTGTCTCTCTCAGCTGGGGTGCCCATTAAATCAAGGTGGAATTGTTGGTCAGGCTGGATCCAACGTGGATAAATTAAGGCTTTTATTGGCAGTGCCCTTTTGTGGATGTGTTGGCTAGTGCAGTCACCTCTGTCCTTCCCTGTGTCTCAGCAGAGCTGTATGAACTACAGGATTTGCCTGTACTTTGGGCAAATTAAATTTGTTGTCCTTGTGGATAGCAGCAGTGTTCAAATAAAGCCTGGCAGAAAGTAAATCACAATAAGAGGAGAGGGTTATGAATAAGGATTTGTTCAGCTCTCAGAGATTGTATTAAGGGCAGTGTGTGTGTGAAACTGGGAAACGAGCTGTGGAGAACATACAGGATTCAGCAGCACTGGAGTGGGTATCAGGAGCAAAGAGCTACATTAGAAGTGTCACCCAAATGAGTTTAGAAATTGCTTCTGCTCTTCATTTCCTCTCACCTACTTCATGTTACTTTTAAGTTTTCTAGCTGTGTCAGAGGCACACGTTCGTTGGACAATTTGGAAGAAGGACATTATATTGACTGTGACGGAAATCTTCTCCATTGAATATATTTGAACATATTTGAAAATGTTTCCACTGATAAAGGTGCTTATGGGCTACCTTTCTAAAGCATCCCCCTTTTTTATTTTATTTAAAGGAGTGGTTCACCTTTAAGTTAATTTTTAGTATGTTATGGAATTGCCAATGTTAAGCAACTTTTTAAATTGGTGTTAATAATTTATAATGTATTTTAGAGTTGTTCCAACTTTCGAATGGGGGTCACTGACCCCATCTAAAAATCAATTGCTCTCTAATGATACACATTAATTGTTATTGCTACTTTTTATTGCTCATGTTTCTATTCAGACCCTCTTCTATTCTCTTTATCAAATCAATGCATGGTTGCTCGGTTCATTTGGACCCTAGCAACCTGATTGCTGAAACTGCAGACTGGAGAGCTGCTGCATAAAAAGCTAAAGAACTGAAAAACCACAATAAAAATTGAAAACCAATTGCAAGTTGTCTCAGAATATCACTTTCTACTTCATACTAAAATTTAATTCAAAGTTGAACAACCCCTTTAAAGAGAGTCATGCAAGAAATGATGTTTAATTCCTGAGATGGAACCAGTAAGTAGTATTTATTTGCAGGTCCACTTTATACAGGGGTAAAGTCTGTTCTGTTGCTGAAGCCCATGACGGGATGTCAACATGAGGCATTTAGAACTTATAAAATAAACATATTCCTGTATTTTATAGAATAAAAAAGTAATAGTAAAAGTATTGAGGATAATTTTTCCATTGGGTTATTGGTTTCTGTGGATGAAATTCTATTTTGCATTGTGGCTATTAAAAGCAAATATGCATAAAAATCAGACAAGGGGAAGCTTCTACCCCAACCCCTTGTAAGTTCTTAAACTTTATACAAAAAAGAAATGAAAGCCCTACAAACTCCCTACAACCCCTTCCTCCTAGAGACCAGCAAGGCAGTGCAACATCAATCAACATTTTCTTCCTTTAAAATAAACTCGCAGGAACTAGCGGCCTGGCGTCTGCAACTAAATTTCCCTCCTCCATTTAAATTTTTTTTCGAAAGACTAGATTAAATTGCTTATAGCATAACCGTATTATGATTTTCAAAAAGATATAGAGGATACACAAACTGATAAAACCATTTAAAAATTATGTTAGACATCCATTCACTTCCTCAGTCGCACACCTATATGTTTATGCTGGGTATCGTTAAGGAAGTCATTCATCACTGTAAAAGATATAACTGTATTGTGCTGTAATTAATGTATGTTTCAAAATAGCCACGGCAAGGAATTTGATAAGATTTAACTGTACAAATGCTGCTTCCTTTGCATTTTACATGGAAACTAGTGATTAACACTGCACTGCTTGTAGGTTACAGGGGGTTTGAGATAAAAATCCATCAACACATCATCTGTTTATTATCACTGACTGTAGTCTGTGGTGCTTAAAGCAGTTGGCTGCAGTATCAACGGTATGTTCTATCGGTCAGACTGGGGCTCATTTATCAACACTGGGCAGATTTACCCATGGGCAGTTACCTATAGCAACCAATCAGTGATTAGCTTTTTAAAGCCAGCTGCAAGAAGAACAATGAATGCAGCAATCTGATTGGTTGCCATGGGTTACTGCCCATGGGCCCAGTGTTGATAAATGACCCCCAGTGAGTTTGGATTGACAACTAGTAGTGGTGCAGTAGGGATGTAGCCTTCCTATATGGTTGTTAGTCCCCATACAGTTTACTGACCTTTGATAAAAGCCTTGTTTGTGCAGGAGGGGATTTTGAGTTATTTAGCTTTTTATTCAACAGCTCTCCTGTTTCAGCATTCTGATTGCTGGAGTCCACATTACCCTAGCAACCATGCATTGATTCAAACAAGAGACTGGAATATTAATAGGAGAGGGTCTGAATGGAACGATGAGTAATCAAAAGTAGCAATAACAATAAATATTTAGCCTTACAGAGGATTTGTCTTTTAGATGGGGTCAGTCACCCCTATCTGAAAGCTGGCAAGGGTCAGAAGAAGACAAATAATTAAAAAAAACTATAAAAAATAAATAATGAAGACCAACTGAAAAGTTCTATAACATACTAAAATTTTACTTAAAGGTGAACCACCCCTTTAAGTGAAGAGAGTGCCCTGGGATAAGATCCAGCTCTAGATGAAATTTCTGAATCGTCTGAAGAAGCAGGATAGGCTCTTACTGAAGCAGTTCTCAGCCTTCTCCCTCAAGATCACATATGTTTATCACAGTCAACACAAAAGCCTCACCTATCTGAAATATCACTATAATTGACAGTTGACTGACTTTCATTACAAGAGTCCACGTTTATTATATTTCATTGTATAACCTGTTACCATGTCAGATCTTTGTCCATTAAACTGCCCAGAACATTAGTTCTGATAAGAGCTGGTAGCAGGGGTGTAACAACAGAGGAAGCAGACCCTGTGGATCTCAGGGCCCCATGAGGACCTGATTCATATACAATTTCAATAAATATTGGGAAAACAAGTAAACTTCTAGACATTTTAGGGACCTGGAAAATAATTCGCTATGGGTCCCAGTACCATCGAGTTATGCCACGGACTGGTAGAGAGGAACCTTTATGTCCCCCATGCACCCATGGCTTATATGTCCACCTGTAAAATAAAATTGAGAGGCTCAATTAGTAATAGAATGGCAATTCTGTAAGGGAATATGCTAATCTGTGCAAATGTTCCAATTAATGCTTGTTTTCGCAAGTCTTGCTAAATTAATGCAACTCTCATACTCACTGTAACTCGTGTCATCTGGTACATTTCTGCGACACAAGAAAGCATATTAAACTCTGACCCGCTGAGCAATCCAGTATGACGTGGCTGAGTGCTTTCCCAGTTACAGTCACTGTGCCATGCACCACAAAGTTGTACGATTGAGAAAAGGAAAAGTAGAGGTAGCGGGTTCTACAGTTGGATAATTAACCTTCCGGCAGCCTGAAGATCAGAAGATAAGTAACACAGAGCTTAAGATAGAGAATAATTTCTTTAATTTTTTTTCTCTTCCTGTGTTGCACAAAAGAAAAGGCAATGAATATGTAGCATTACAATAGGGAATGTTATACAAGGACAGGCATAGCATTGCCCGCAGGCCCAGACTGTGCAGCTCTCATGTACAATGCTATCTCTTAGCTTGTTAATACTCAGCCTCCATTCTTTACAGAAATTATATTTTTATTCTGCTGGGCTATATCTGGTTATTTCCCATAGGTTTTTTTTAACCAAGATCAACTTTTTTCTTAGATGAACAATGAAATCCAAGTTTAATGCCTGTACAAGGTTAATCCCTTCCAGTGAATTACTTAACAATGAATTTAAGAGTCTCTGATGGAAAGTGGTTAAATATTCAATCACTGTGATACTAAATACAGTTGTCCTATTAGAAATATATACTGTATACTTGATTTATATTATATTGTATTTATTTATATACTGCAGCTTAACAAGCCAATGCAGTCCTATCCAAAGCTTGAATGGGGCACAGTTAATATTAATCAAAGGGAAACAATTCCACCCATTTTGACATAAACTGATCCAGTTGAGCTTATGTAATAAAGGTAAACTTCCAAAAATAAATATATAGGAACCATTTCCAAACCCCTCACAGAATCATTCAACCCCCTTCACATCTTGTACCATTGTCAAGTGATGGATTCTGGGACTTCTGCTTTCCAGACTATTTATGCACCTCCCACAATGAAAAGCAGATGGAGTTCAAGTGCCAGAATAAATCACTTTGCAATGGAACACTGAAGTGAAGTAGGGGCAGTATGACCATGTCAGCCTAAGGGTGGTTAGAAAATGTTTCCTACTAAACAGTGAAACTAAATACATTAGTGCCAGTAGTTTCAATTGCAGAGGCTTTACTGAATTATGAAAGTAAATTGACAGACCAAAAGCTGCCATTAGAGAGGTGCAGTCAAAGGCAACATATGCAGATTCTAGTATTTTTAATCTGAACTTTCTACTGCCATCTCCACAGCAGATATGACAGACCAAGCCTCCTGTCCTCTTTGCATACTGAGAGTACAGAGCCCTCAGGGACACCGAGGAGGACTGTTATGTAGTTGTCAGTCATAGAGTTAGTGTCAGTTAAAAGGGTAATTCAAGATCTAGGCAGATGACATAGAGTGGCTGTGGATTGCACATTGTAGTTCCTCCATAAAATAATGCACCTGTGACTTATTTTCTTCTGACAGTCATCATTCATACAGTAGTACAGTGATCCCCTGTGGCTTGCAAGCAATATGTTGCTCACCAACGCCTGGGATGTTGCTCTCACTGACCTCAAAATAGGTTCTTATTTTTGAGGCAAGTTTTGGTTGTATAAAAAAAACAGACTGCCAACCTAAGCCTCCCGTAGGCTGCTAGTCCACATAGGGCTATCAAATAGCCAATCACAGCCCTTATTTGGCATCCTGAGGACATTTTTTTTATACTTGTGTTGCTCCCCAACTCTTTTAACATTTGAATGCGGCTCATGGATAAAAAATTTGGGGACTCCTGCAGTAGTGGATAAGTTATAATTATATGAGAATTGGACTCACCTAAAAGATGCTACATACCATATTTAACCTCGGCCTAAAGCGATAAGCTAAATATGCTCTTCTCAGGCAACAAACCATATAGTACCAGCTCTTGTTCATTAGCAAAGACTCCTAAACTGTATTCCCTTGCTGTTTTGGATTAAAATGATGTTACCCTATAGGAGAATCTTGATCAACAATGTTTATCAATCAACGTTTTACCCATTTCTTCTATTATTGATGTTCAATTCTATTTGACTGTATGACTTTAAAGCCATGCAGCAATATCGAGTCTGTGCCCTCAGAGGTGGGCATATTGTATCTAGTTGGCTCATTTCTTACTCCAAAATATTTAGATTTATCCGATCTAAAGAAAACTGATGTTTTCCTTTGCAGTCATTACTAATTCCCTCTGTTATAAATCAATTAAGACTCATTAGGTTTGTGTATGGGGCTCCACTAGTCTCCTAATAATAATTATCATTATTACTGATTAAAGTTATATTATTTGTGCCAGATGGATCCTCCCCCGCACCTCTACCTCCCTATTCCCCCCACCCATTCTGTCAGATAGAAATTATTTTACATTATGTTGCTATAATGAGTTTATGATTGAAATAAACAGATGGCCCAGTGACAGGAAATTATACATTGTTAAAATCCACATCAGAACCATTGAAGAATGTTACCTATGGGCTGATTACCCCATAAATGACACAAGGGAAACAAAATTTCATCTCCCTGGGAGTTAATGACTCATTGCATTTAGTTCTCACTAGGAATCACTTTAAAAGTTATGCATTAATTCCCCTATAATTATATGTGCATAACAATGATGGCAAATATGGTCAGTTTGCGTATCTTTTACCTATAAAAATAGAATAATCCTTATTAACACCTGCAGCTTTAAATAATTGCTGTTTTGTTCTATTAATAACATTTCTATGTTTTATAATGTAATTTGCAGGTGGCACAGTTATTGAAATAGTAATGTACATTGTTATGCCTAGGCGGGTATCATTGTGATCCATTTGTTTATCCCAATGTCAAGACACACACAAGCGGTTAAAGTGGACCCGTCACTTCCACACAAAAAGCTGTATAATAAAAGTCAGTTTCAAATTAAATATAGGAACCCAAATTCTCTTTTTCTTTATTAAAACACCCATAACTGTTATAAACTTGTTAAAAAATCTCAGCTGTCAATCACATATTGCCTTAGGCTTAGAGGCAGGCAGGCAATTAATTTTGCTTTCCATTCTGCACTCTCCACATCCCCCCCCCACCATACAATTGTGGAGCCAGTGCTTGGGCATGGCCATCAAGTGTCCTATTCTGGTACATAAACAAGATTTTTGTGTGATGCAAAGCTTCCTTAATAACAGTGTCCCCAAAACAGTGAAGTTTATTTTGTGTGGCTAACATCATAAAATATAATTTGGAATTATTTCTTGGGGTGACAGGTCCCCTTTAAACTGCATAGATTCATTTATTTGACCTTAAGCCCAATGCAAGAGCACTCTTGCCCATGCAGTCAAATAGCCAGAGTTGGGCACACATATTAAATGGGGATCTTATTACTCTCCAGGCCAGAATAATAAATTCTCTTCCAACAGGGACTGATTTTAATCTTTATGATTGATTTTTATTATCACTCTCTATTTATATAGTACCAACATATTCTACAGAGCTTTACAGAGGTTCTATATCATTCATATCAGTTCATGCCCAAGCATAGCTTACAATCTAAGGTCCCTATCACATTCACACACAATAGGGTCAGCTTTATCAGTAGCCAGTTAAACTGCCTGTATGTTTTTGTAGTTGAGGAAGAAAATCAGAGTACCCGGATGAAGCAATGATTACTTTTGTACCTGAAAATGTTGCGTACCCCCATCACTACCTTCATAGTCATACTTCTCAACATTCCTAACTTAAAAATTGTTATATTGTTGCCTTGTTCAACCACCTTGTGCAAATCAAGGCAAAACATTGCAAGCCATGATTTTCACTATTTATTATATAAGAAAAAAAGGAATAACCATCTCAAACAGGCCAAGAAGTCAGCAGGAAGTGCAACATAATAATCCTTAATTTGTTTCTCCTCCAATTGCATTTTTTTCCTTAATGGAGCTAAAGCCATCTGAGATTTTTCTTAAATATGAAAATTACAGGGGGGAAAAATCATATTTGTGCAAAAAACTTTGATCATGGCAGTTGCCCTTATCCAATTTTATTGAACGTGTTTCTAGGATATGTTCTATTCATTAGTAAATTTAGCCAGATGCCTTTAGAGAACAGTTAATCTTTAAGTACTTTAGATCAGGTAAGGAAATGTCCACTTTAATTATTAGAGTCAGTTTCCATGTGGTCTAAGATGTTACATTTTCATTTGCTCTTCCTACACTGTCAGAAATCTTTCCTTGAGAAGAACGCTAATGAATTTCTTCAGAATAGTGGCTAGACTGGTATTAAAAAGAATGAAATCGAATTACATTATATGTAGTGTTACTTCTTGCTTAGAAAACTAAATTCTTCATTTTGCCTTGCAGGTGGGAGGTGTCCAAAGTCATGTATGGGACGCTGCTGGGGTCCATCAGATCAGCATTGCCAGAGATGTAAGTTCAGCTATTTTATCGACTTGGGGAACTAGGTCCATGAAAAAAATCTGTGTATTCTGGCACATGCCAGAGGGGCTTCTGTAAGATGTCAAAGGCAGTCATTATTTATAGGGCTGGTGGAGGCTGTTTGGTAACCAATGTGTTTAGCACTCCATAAATCATGCACAAGTAGGGGAGTACAAACCTAAACCTTTTCCCGTTTGCCACAGCTATAACAATAGTATGCCAATTTAAGAACATAATTGACTGACACAATGTTTTGTTCCAAGTTTTGTTGCAGTTAAGATGGAATTCTGGAGTAAAATGCTTGGTGAAAAAATGAGGAATTGTGATGATTTATTTGCATTATGCTTTTTGGCCCAGTAGTAAATGAGGTCTACTACTCTACAAGTTCTTAATAGCTTCATAAAAGTATCCATAGATTATACATTTCAACAACAAGAACAGTTTAGTTTCTTCACTTTTTAAACACCCCTACACATTTGTAGATCAGGACGCTATTGTGTAGAATGCAGCTCTTGGGAGCCTTGGGGTCTTTGTGTGCTCATGAGTTTTCAGTCCCCTGTATGTGACATCACACATCCAATGCAATGTGTGCCCTACTTATGTTTTATACTGTAGGATCATATAGATATGGTATAGGGGACCTAGGATTCAAATTACTAAACTCTAGTAAGTATGGACAGATCTTGTGCCAGTTCTGCACATGAATTGACCTTCAACATTTATTTACACAACATAAAGAAGCTTAGACTTGTGTAGGCAAAAAATGCATCAAAACATAAAAGAAAATTTAGATAGGAGTCTATATTTAACATCATAATACCTTGCACTCATATTCATATTGAAGGTGCTAAATTAGTTACAATGGGTGAAACACAAGTAGAAACCAGATTTACCAGCCTGTGATACATTTCAGCACATCTGCACAGGATAACTGAATAAAATAGATAACTGTAATATTTTCATGCAAACTCATTTTGCCAATAAAAGAACATTGCTCATATATAACTGTCCTGGGGGAGATGTCATATACTGTACTATGAAAGTATTCATAAACTCTAAGACTTCACAAAGAAATGATATAGCAACAGAGTGCCTATAACTTTGTAGGGAAAGCATCACAGAGGAACATTTTATAAACACTTACAAATTCCTGTAAAGCAGTGGTTTGAGACTTTTAAGCTCCATTGATGGTCCAACCTTTGGTCAGGGCCCCTTTAGTTCATAACTAGGTCATAAAGTAGATATAAGTTGTGTGTCTTCACATTGCCTTGAACTGATCTTTTAGGAAACGACCATTCAGATGTATTAGAATGTGTGGTTGTACTGATTAGTGCCCTGAAAAACCATCAGTCAGTGCTGTTTGTAAGTTTAGCTGTAGTAAAGAGACAATTGGATTGCACAAGGCATAATATCAAGACTATATATGTAGAGTCATGTAACAGCAGAACCCTTACCCTGCAGTGTCAAAGGGTCATTATATAACCTCAGTTAAATGTCCAGATTTACTGAAAGCAAAGTAGACCTGCAAAAAAGTTAATTGTGGGACCCTATTACATGCAGACAAGCAACACACGCATCTGCCAAATTTATGGGACAGGATAACATGAAAAAATGAAAAAGAAAATATGAAAGTTTGAAAAATGTTTCAGTCCAGCAAGAGTTTGGCAATTACAGTTTATTATAGACACCTATTAGAGTTTTCAAAGGTACAGTTTATAAAAAGACAAAAGCAGTCTCGATCAATCCATTGTAGTCTGGACCTCTCCTTGCAAGCGACATCTTTAATTAAAATCTATGTATTGTGCTAATAACAGAGCGTGTTCTCAAGTCCCTCGTATTGATTTAATTTGTTCTCCTGCACTGCGCTTGCCGCACCAGAGTAAGGTCTGGTCACACTGTAGGATGAAGGAGAGCATTTCCATGGCATTGGATTGATTCCCCTTAGTCCTACAATGCAGAATAGGATTTTATTGTACCGTGATGGTCTGCATTTTCTGAACATGCAGTGGGGCATCTCAAGGCTGATTGTTATGCAACCTCTGTTATACATTCAGTTCCTGCCAATTATGTATTGTTCAGAAGGCCCATTAACACTAGAGAGCCAAAAATGGCCACGTATCTTAGCTGCATGTGTGTTCTTTATGTTTTACTATCTAGTAAACATTTTTTTTTTCAGTTAGAGAGATCCTCAGTAGTGCAACTTTGTGTATCAGAACATAAGTTACACATTAAAAGATATATCTCTATTGTTCATTCATGTTCCCATATTAATAGTGGTATAAACATACGGCTCAGCCACAGTTTACTACAGGTCCCTCTACATACTCTTACATATTATCAAGGGCTAAAGCATGCTGGGAGCTGTCCATCAACATCAGGGTTGTATTCTTAAGCAAATATTGCTGGATACAATTCCTTCCATCTCTCCAGGGTCACAACTGACACCATTAAAATGCAAAAGAATTCTCCAGCTAGAATCCCACCTGATATGTATGAATTAGGCTTTATGTTCTTTGTTCCTGCAACTGAATCTTAAAGTATTAAACATAGTTTTTCTATCAGAAAACAACTCAACACCAGCATATCCTCCCTCCTGGTTATAGTATTATATTATACAGCCAAAATAAAGCAATGCTCTCTGTAAGTAACATGGCAACAAGATAGCTGATATAGTGCAGGTGAGCAGGATTCTTACTAGTAAATTCTCTTGCATTTATAATTGTTTTTTTTGTCAGCAGCATTGACAATTGGTGAATTTCCTTGAATGTGTAAATATATTTTTGGTATATTCAGGGGAAGCTCAGTGGGACAGTTTTATAGAGGGTATAGATTTGCTTTAATAATCAGGCTAAAGTCCAGTTGCTTCCTTCCCCAGCCCTTCAAAGCTTCATGCTGCAAAATGTCCTCATAGCCAGATCCATAGCTAGGAGAAAAGGCCAGAATTTCATCATCTAGAATGTCATCATTATAGTAGCTTTTTTAGAAGCCTAAACCTCATTAGAACATTGGTTCTTCTCTGTTCTGTTGGGGAAAAGTGTAGAACAATGGTTGTAGAGGGTAGCTAAGTTGCAATCTAGGGAGAATGGTTTTTATACCTCCTGGATAATCATGAAAGCCCATCCTAAAGGTCAGTTAAGTTGAGATTTGGCATGGACAATTATCAGCTTTTCTAGATATTTTAGAACTATGGCCAAATGGCTTATACATGTACTGTATCTGTACCCTTCTTATGATCTACAGTGAGTCCAGATCAAATGCTGGACTTCAAAATCGGATTTGAGCCTTAAACGTCCACAAACCACTGCTGTAGACTACTGTTTGTAGGGCTTTCAGAAAAAAAATTAAGGGTGCTTTTCTACCAACAAATATATGTATCTGGCAGGTACAATAAGCAACATGGTAGGAATTTTTTAAGTAAATATTAACTTTGGGTATCAAAGATTTGGGTATTAAAGATTAATCAATTAAAATATTGATGCTATTTGTGCTTGATATAAAACATGAGCCAACCACCTGATGACTTGATTGTGATAATGCTATATAAGGAGATATGTTTCTTCTTTTTTCTTATAATGACATTTCAAAGCTTGGGCTCCTTTCTTATTATTCCAAATTTGCATTATTGCAGTAACCTTTAATAACATACTGTACTTCCTCTTTCTTTGTCGCTAGATTCAAGGCTGATCCTGGTATCTGAGAAAGTGTAAAATATGCTTTTGACAACCAAAAATTTGGGTCTTAAGGTGACACCTTACCCTATAGCAGAAATGTCCCTAATATACTTCTCAGTATAAATTGCTGATTGGTTGCTCTTAGACACAGCACTGATACCATTTAGCACCTGTGTTATTAAATGAGCCCTTTCAGCATAATAGACACATCTTTGGGTATAGGATTCAGAATTCAGAACAGAATATAGCAGTCAGAATTTATGTGAAAAGTATGAGAGGACATGTGGACTGTGTAGCCTATTAATGTGCTACACAAAATGTATAGATTTCCTAGTACGACCAGTGCTTCCTGCTCACATCTGCTTTCCTTTCCTCCTAGTGACGAAGACTGTGTGCGCAGAACAATGTGATGGCCGATGCTATGGTTCTTATGTTAGTGATTGCTGTCACCGGGAATGTGCTGGAGGCTGTACAGGACCAAAAGACACTGACTGCTTTGTACGTTGCCTACAATTTGTCTTTCCACCCACCGCAGCCTGCTCCTCATGTTGATTTAATATGCAGGCTCTTGCTGAATCTCCCCACTCATCCATTTTCCTCTCAATGTATCTCTTCGTTTAGCTCCTTCATATATTTTCTCCCGTTCCTGCTCATATTACACATCAGCCTGCATTAGCCTTGGCAGATTTTATGAGTTTTACAAATAAGAATTTGAACATATTTATGTGCTAATGCATATGATTTCTGGCTTTGGGGAGAACACTTTACAAATTTTAAAATTGCCATTTAGCGGTCTCTCCTCAAAACCCTGCCACCTGCTTCATAAAATATTCTACTTATAGGTATGTACTAGCTAAAGTGTTCTAGAAAAGTGTTTAGGAACCACTATGGGTGTTGTTGTTAGCACAGGATCAAGCAAATGATTGTTTTTAACAGAGGCAGAAAGTGCATTTGCCCTATGCCTCCAGTCCTAGAGGATCCCTTTTGGCCTGGAAATTAGGTATACCAAGTGTAAAGAATGTCTAGATAAATACATGGATATCATATATAGTTTAGATTATTGCAATCTGTAAATAATGTCTATCCAGAGGTCACAGGCAATTACATTTTAAAGAGTTATTTGACTCGTGTTTATTGTCCGTTTAAAGGAAATGTAAAGCCTAAAAATAATTTAAAATTAATAGAACAGGCAAATTACTCATTGGAGGAACCATTTGCAATTGGGCCGCTGCCCATGGAGGACTATGGGAAGTATTTATCCCTTTTAAAATATGGAAATATCTTTATGTATCATAGCTTAGTCTGTCAGATAGTGTAACCCTGTTTTGGCCTTAACCGATGCTGTGGCTACTCATCAGGTAGAACATGTCCCTCTCTCTCAGCTGGGGCCTCACAATTTGGTGTGGAGAAAGGTGTGGTGCTGAAAAAAGACACCTCTCACGCTGCACTCATTCAGAATACAAATATGCCAGAAGTTCTTGAACAAATAACAGATGTTTATTTAGGATACAAGGAGGTGTACTCTCATACTACAATATATCAGATGAGGTAGATGGTTGCAGTAATATTCATTTACATGACATTATATATATATGCTGGCAGCACTTTG